>NC_056725.1:273197226-273227226 GCF_019279795.1 Protopterus annectens | reverse complement strand
TGTCAGTTTAAGTATGGAGGTAACAACTCACACATCCTGGGTGGATAGAGTGTATGTTCAGAAAAAAATGTATGAAACCATTATGTACCCATACTGCAGAGAATAACAGAGAACAGGTCCACTACATCCATTGTAATAAAGATAATGTCCTTAGAATATTCCAATGACTTTAGAGTCTCTAGCAAATGCCAAGAATCTTTTAAAATATGTGTTTCAGATTATAATATTAATTTACACTTGAAATCAACATATATATATATATATATATATATATATGGTTCTACCTGACTTCATCATCGACACCGAACATCGACAGCTTAAAATCGAAGCCGCAGAAGGAAAGCACCGACGCGAGGATGCCCGAATGGAAAAAAAGGCTGTGTGTATCGTAGTGACGGGGACGGGGGTGCGAAAAGGTAAGTAGTGATAGGATGGGGAATGTGTTTTGTTTTGTTGAGTGGTGGTATGTGAATTTTCATATATATATATATATATATATATATATATATAGCTAATGATTTAGTTTTATAGCCTTTTGCAGAGTAGGTCCAGAGCGATTTGTGTATTTTTGGAATACCAAAAACAGATGCCACTTTTGTTTTTTTTTTACCTTCAGTTACTCCCACTGCTTGTGTTCTTTATCACCCTGCAAGACAATGTCAAGCAATAAAGAATCCAACTTGGAATACACTGTATTCATTTTATTCGGTGAAACCCCTGTGTAAGTCTTTTTATTGGAAAGTAACTGAAACATTTTTAAAGAATAGTAGAAACTATTCATAATTACCACCCCATCCTCCATTGTCAGGTTTCATTATTCATATGCATTTATCATGTGAAAGAAGATTTAAAAGCCCTTTTCCTCCACAGTTAAATTGTCAGAGGTCAGCTTTCTTCTCTTTATATTCCTAAATTGGCCCTCACACAGCTTCTCAAAGGTTGAAACCTGGTTGTATGGAGGAGGCAGAAATGTACTTTTCCTGTGTAGGGAAGCAGATTCATTAGATGTGGTAGCAGCTTTGTCAGAAAAGTATATTTTTAAATGTAAAGTTCTGGTAAATAATCTCAGCTGAATGATGGCTTGTACATTGCATAAGTTAAAATTAGGGATAAAACTGAGACTGTTCTTAAAAACAGATACAATTGCTTCAGACATATTAACATCAGACAAATTGAATATTTCATAAGTGTCCTTGGTTCCATTGTCCATTGGTTTGTTGCAACCACATATGCACATGTATCTGCCTCTGCCTCTGTCATGAAAGTTCCGAAAAGTCTCCCTCCATTGGGGGGTTGACTTGGATCTTGCACCATTGCTTGGGCCTTGGTATCGACTGGCAAGTCTTTCGGACATCCAAACTTGGGGCTGATCAAAAAAAAATCCTCTCCATCATAATTGTCAAACACCTCATTAGTGAATTCCAAATTCTGTCTATTGGAAACTGTTCAGTTGTCACGCTTGAAACCCAACACAGGATAAGCCCTCCCCTGTTCATATTCAGCTTTGTCTCTCTGCAGTTTTTGCACTTTACTGGCTTTACTTTTAACTATATTGTTATCCACTTTATGTAAAATATCCCTATATTGTTGTTTAACATTCACAAATGCCAAGTCCTTCCTGATTGTCTCATTTAATACCCTAAGTTCATTATCTAGAACAGTCATTGTACATTCATTTTCCTTGATAATCATTTTTAAAAGTGAAATACCTGTTTCATTGAATAATTTCACTAGTTCAAAGTAAAATGCTGAGTTCAGCTCAACCCTGTTGGGGCACTTCCACACATGCAACCCCTTAGGCATGTAATTATTTCAAATACATACCAAAAGATAAGAATTTTCCACTGGCAAAGTTTTATTTTTAAAAAGTTTCCTTTTGAAAATGCATAACTGCGTATTCAATGACCAATCATTTTGGTTTGCACCAATGGTGAAGGAAAAGCTTGAAGAATGGAACCAAACATCAAAATCCACATCACAAATATTACTATGCTGTGATTAGTTTTTAATTGTCAAACCTTGACTGTGTCCTGAATGATCATTCACCATAGCTTGTGCACAGTTCTGAGTCTGCTGAGAAAATAGTTCTTGACTTAAACAAGCATCGGATGCTTCCATGCAATAGGAGCTCGGGTACTGGTCATCTTGTAGAGGAGGATTAGAAAATTAGATATTTGTTGTATCAACAGCATGAGGTCCCCAGGCAGATCCATAAATGTGCGAGTAAATGGATGCAGAAGAACCAAAGTGGAATCCTTTGAAAAAATTGTAACCAAAAACACAATATTAATCACAAACAAATGAAAACAAACAAAATAGGAGTCCACTGAATGTACACAGCAAACGTTTAATGCAAAATAATAAAAGCGATAAAACTGATGGTTAAAATTTTAAAATTACACTAACAGACTGAGGGCTTTCATCTTAAATTCAAAAGACTTCGCCAGAGTAATGAACTGATGTAAAGAAGCACAACATATACACATGCACCACCAATAACAAACACATAATTGATTAATTGACAGTTAATGTGACTTGACGTAAAACACAATGTGTAGCTTTTTAAAAACATTTTTGAAGTAGGTTAAAACTTTTTTCTTCTTTAAAACTAGTAACACCTAAATTAAAACCACAATATAAAATGATGGTACAGCAGAAATAATCTACCCCCCCCCTAAAAAGCTGATTCACACAACTAATGTTAATTAGATGGATGCTGCTTTTTTCTTCAATTCACTATGGAGGCATACACTAGGGAGAGAGTACAATATATATATATATATATATATATATATATATATATATATATATATATTTTTTTTTTTTTTTTAAGGATAGGTTCTAATTTTCTTTTTCAGGAGAGGAAGGTGTTAATACAAAGGAGGGGGGTCTGGCAATATTATTATTGACATACAGACATAGGCCAATTGGTGATGGGGTGGACTGGAAAGCAAGCAAAGGAGGGAGGTGACACACATGGAAGAGGATAACACGGATGGGGGATAGCATGGGTATCCTCCTCCTATTACCACACCACCTGGCTAGACCTAGGAATATGCCAGTCATCACCATTACTGCCCTTTCCTCTGGCCCTGTCTGAAGTGCTAGGGATAGGTTCATAGATTAGTACTAGGCTAATTGCCCCTTGAAGCCATTTTAAGCCTAGCCAATTAACTCATGTGTGAATCAAACCATGTACCCTGTGTTTGTAAGGTAAACACCTTAACCATTATGCCAGCCTTCCATCTAGACTAATGGCAGTGCAACTCTTGAAGCCACATTAGCACCCTCCGCCAGCAGCCAATGTGGGCATTAAGCTGTTGGTCCACAACTTCTGTACCATCTCATACATCATCCATCAATTGATGAATTTTGATGCCTCATTAGTGTCACAGGAGAGGATAATAGCACTCCTATCTGGTGAGTGACTGCACAGAGGACACTGGTGATGCCAACATCCTGCCCCTCACCAATGGGGAGACTGGCCATCAGCCAGATGGAGGGCTGCTAAGAAAAGAACAATCCATTCACTATGCCACTTGCACATCTGTGCAGATTTTGCAAAAATTACAATATTAATAGAAATAAATAGGAATAGAAATAAAACAACAGAAATAAAATAAAATAGGAAAAAAGAAGGTCATTAACATAGAGATAGAAGGGGGAGGGGTATTAATATTAGTACTCTTTCATATGATCCCCCTGACTGCTATCTCATATCATACTACAGGTGCTATATATGTTTTTATGTCTGCTTCAAGTGATTCAATTTTTTTCTTGTGGTATATTGAATGATGAAGATACCATGTTTGCCTCGAGGCCCAAAAATACTAATTACTTAACCAAGCCGTTCATCTTATCCTGTGCACGTGGCACCCCTACTTCCTAACATAACTCAAGGAACTTGTCCATGCCTTCTTATGCTTCCTGTTCACCATCTCCCACAATTAATGAATCACTGAAGTAGTCAACTGCTTGTTCATTTGAGCTCCCTGCTACCATCATCAATGTACAGCCACTGTGTAGCCCGTCGGCATAACCATATCAAAATAAAACTAACCTTCAGATTGTATACCTAACAAAGAACATTTTTTTTCACAAATTGAAAGTAAATGAAATCCAATTTAGCATCCACCTTTGAGAGCTGCAGTTCATTCTACTGCCTGAAAATCAGGATTGCATTATCTAACAAGGCATATTGTACCTGTACTTCTCACCTATTAATATTATCATTAGGAAATTCTGGTGTTCTACTTTCCTCTTTTTCAGAATCAAGCCCAGTGGGGAAATTCTGAATAATTCAATAGGGAGGAACACGATAAAAGGACCAGTCACCTTCTGTGCGTGCACCTCATTATTGAGTAAGTCTTGCGTAATACCCAGCATGTCCTCAACTCAAACAACTTCCAGTTTATGTGGTTGCACCCAGTTTAACAGAAAACTCCTTCATAAAGTTCTGTAACCACTCCTGTGTTACCTGTCAGTCAGGATAATCATTTAACAAGATAACTAAAACATCTGGTCAATTGCGAGAATGTGTAGCTTTATTTCAGGTGGGGTCTGAAAATAGAATTTTCCCCCAACACTGAAAGGAGCCATTTTCTCTCATGAACTAGTCTGCCTAAGTGCTCAAATTTCTCAAGTGTAATCTGGATGAGAACATTTGTGCATTGAGTCCCTCACTGCAGCAATATTTGGCAGCCAGGTGTGTGTCTCCATGGTATTAGCAAACAATGGCAAATTTAGTTACCTGTGTAGCAGGTTTGGGGCTTGAACATGGCTTCATTAATGCCTCCAAAGCAGTTGACATAGGTGTATCAATTATCACCCCAACCACATCAGCATGCTGCTCATCCTATCTCAAAGACTTGTTGCCTGCCCCAAAAACATCAAAATATTTGATCAGATCCGCACCACACTGCTCTCCCTATAATTCTATTGAGCTTCAAGCAATAGTAGAAAATAAATTAGCAACAGTAAAGCCTGATGTCATTATTTTCCAATGGCTACTATCATATAATGAACCAAGGCCACCAAACAGTTGTACCAGATTTTAGCTTTAAACGTACCCATTTGTCTCTTGCCTAGAACTGATAACACTGATGCTAACTCCTTAGACCCTGGCTGTTTGTCATCCATAATGCACTGGGCCCTATAGATATCAGCTAAATAAAACTCCTCAATCTATTCTCCATAGCAAATTTTCTGTTTAACTGCAGTTGTAATATGGGCTGTAATTGCCACTCTGTGCTCCCTGCTACTAGGTCTGCAAGACTCAGCAGACCTTCATTCAGTATCAATAGAACATAAAGGGTCAGCACCATCAGACTAACTACAGCCCAACAGAAACTGTGAAAATAATATGCCACTGGGATCAGCCACAGCCACCTTCTTATCACCAACCTCTAAACTAGTCACCTGTTTCAACATCCCTTCACCAACCTTCTTAAAGAAGCTAAATTTCCCTTCTTGACTCAAGGCATATGTAACACTCACTAAACGCTCATCTGCTGACTGGCTTTGTAAATTATTGTGAGCTAGAATATCAAGGTTGGACTCATTATCTGCCTCTTCTCTGTTTTTTTTTTAGACTTTTCTTTTACCTTCTTAGGACTACTCTTCCTATGTCACACAACTGGATTTGCATGACTACAACCCCTTCTTGGACTGATTCTGGTGAGAAAATTCAGGCTACTCACATCTCTCATTTGCAAATTATTTGAAAAATGCCTTGGCCTGGGAGGCAATATGTCTCTGTTTCCTCTAATCTCATACAATACTGCCAGAAAGCACCTAAAAGACAAAAGATACAGCAGTGTGAAACTAAGCAGTGTAACAACTCGATCCATATTACCCTAACAGCTAGAATCATCAACCGTCCCCCAACCCTATCACACCATACTGGATCAAAGCACCTGCCGCCAGTGGCTAAAGCAGAAAAGGGTTCTAAAGAAGACATAATTCCCTTCAGTCGCACTGTTTCTCTCTCTTTTTTTTCTATATTATTATTATTATTATTATTATTATTATTATTATTATTATTATTATTATTATTACTATTATTATTTTCTTTTTGTTTCTATTATCCACCCAATAAATATTTTGGAATGATAACTTCAAATCCATGCTGCCATAAATGTTTAGAAGACTGTCCCATGTTATTTCATTTTTGTTAATAAACATAAGGATAACTATACTAGTATGAGTCCTATCCGGTTTACTATTGTTTTAGCAGTTGCAACAATGTTATTACTTAATCATGTGACCAGAAGGTTGCAAGACAAGAATGCTGATGGCCATTTGTTTGAACACCTGGACTTGACCCCCTTCTGGACCCATGTCAGCATTTGTTGCTGTGTCCATGAATATCAGGAGATTCGATGTCTGACATTATTCAAATGGGCATCAATATTCTTGTCTCTTTTTTATACAAGTTAATAAGAAACAACTTAATAACCTCTGAGTCAAACATGAAATAGTCAAAAATACTGCTGCACTCTTCAGTCCTAGTGATGTCACATCCCCCTTTGGCAATCACAGCATCATCAGAGGCAAGTTAATCTGCACTGCAAATTCCACTTATAGGGTTGGAATGGCTTTATTATAAAAAGCTTAAGGCTCATTGACATATTTTGACTAGATGTAAGAAGGATATTTAAACTTTTATTTAGGTTTCAAATTAGGTAAAGAACAAAAGATACTGTAAGAAGGAGTCAAAATATGAATGTGAAAACAAGCAATCCCCATGTCAAACAAAACCAAACTTTTAAGGCAGGTAAAACAGACTCTTGTAATGCAATGTAACTCAACAAATAAATATAATAATTTCAATTTCCAGCATTAGCTTCTGTGGTTACTAGTTGAGCAGTCTCTGTTACCTTCTATTACAGCATTCCATGCTTTTGACAAGTGTGTGATGAAAAACTGTACAGGCACAACTCCTTTTTTTCAAATATGACAGCACAAAGTTGTTGAGAAAACTCCTTTTCTAGTATTGTGGCACATCAGCAAGATTTGTCAGCCATAATTCTGCTTTAGAAACAGTGTTGTCCAGCAACCAATAAGAATCAAGCATGCACTGAATGAGATCCATTTGACCAAGAATGGTGCCTCCCACATTTTCCATATATTTCATAATTTTGTTTATATTTTCCATTCAAGCTAGTTTTAGTTGTGTTTCCAGATAGACACCAAAACTTTCATTTCTGTTATGCACAAATATTATTTTGGTAGGATTTTGTCATCACAACCTCTTTAGAAACTTTCAGATGTCTTGGACTTCGATTCTCCTTTTGAAGGGAGTTCCCTGTAATTCTCCACAACACTCCATACTTATTTGAGGAGTCCTGTCTCCTCTGTCTGAACACATCCTTAAATAACTATTAATATCACGGCTCCAAATGTTTACATTGATTCATAGGTTACTAGACAGATGGCAGACAGGAAGACATACACACTGTATAGGAGCCAAAGTACTGTGCTCATAGGTTTGCTTTGCTTAGGTATTGCTCATTGCCTTTCAACAAGCACTGCACAGGCTACCCCAGGTGGAAAATTATGAAATGCAATACACCATTTATACCAAAGGTTTCTGTTCTTTAATTTCATCCATAAAGTAGCATCTATTTCTTAAATTCCCATACTACCTATTATAGCTACACTTTTTCTATACATTTTGAATTTGTTCCCTGAACATAACACAGTAAATTATTGATTCCTAACATTTAACTAGCATCATCTACAATTACTGCAGAAAATAAAACAACTTACCATTTTACTGAAAAATTCAGAAATGCTTTATCGATCAAAGAGCCTTACACAGAAAACACCAGAGTGTTATGTACTAATCCATGGTGAAACCTAAACAACTACATTTCAAGCTAAAGTAGCTAGGTGGTCCAAGGCGAGGTAGCTGGTACACTTCAAAGTAATCATTTGCAGACTGCTTTTTCTCCTTAGATACTTTGATTTGTCTGAGGTACTTGGCACCATGCCCCATAGCTGACATAATTAATAAACTAAATGCATTACAAATAGACAACTATGTAGTAAGATGGTTAGCTAGCTGACTGAATGAAAGAACCCCCAGAGTGTGTGTGGCAGAGGCAGCATCACAGAACATGAAGGTGACCATTGGTGTCCCACATGACTCAGTGCTGGTACCGTTTTTGTTTGGTATTTACTTCTCTGAAATACAAATGAAAAACCAAAACCTATTGCTTATCAAGTACGTGGATGATAGTAGACTGGAAGTTATTGTCAAATCTCCTTCTGAAGCTCACCAGCAGGAACGTCCACTTATAAATGTCTGGTATATTGAAAACAGGCCTAAATTGAATGTTAAAAAATGCAACATTCTCTTCAAAAATGAAAAGGAAAATGTAGATAGAGACCTGGGAAGTTGGATTGATAATTCCTTCTCCATCTTCCCCATTAATTACCATGTCGAAGGTTCAGCTGATCACCAAGGGAATATACAGACCTAAAGATGTTATTGTCATCTTGTACTCAGCACTCATTAGTCCAGTTGTAGAATACAATAACACATAAGAATGTACCTCACCAGATATATCAAAATGTAGAAAAGACAGAAAAGGTACCTAACAGATATAAGCATAGGCATAAAATCCCTAAGCACAATAAAAGACTGGAAGAACTGTCACACTTTTCTGTGTCTTATAGGGTCCTCAGAGGAGACCTATGCCTTGTCTTCAGAGCTATCAGGAATCCAGTAGTCCAGGATCTCCTATACTTATGAAAATCAAACCGTCCCACAAATACCAGAACAAGGAATGATTCAGCAGGTTGATTAAACAAGATGGAGAGACAAATGCATTACTCAGCATATCACTCACCTCTAAAATAGACCTCTCTGCAAACAAAATTGTGTAATATACTGTCTTCCATCAAATGGGTTATGGATAAACGGATGGGTATTCAAAAATTCACAATGGACTTGAATGTTCTAGCCCTAGATGAGAAGGGAGGTACGGTCTAGGCTGAAAACTGTCAAGGTGCGATGGTCACAATAGGTACAGTTTGGGCTGAAAACTGTCAAGGTGCAATGGTTACAATAGACACAGTCTAGGCTGAAAACTGTCAAGGTGCAATGGTTATAATAGGTACAATCTAGGATGCAAACTGTCAAGGTGCAATGGTCACAATAGGTACAGTCTAGGCTGAAAACTGTCAGGGAGTAATGGTCACAACAGGTACAGTCTAGGCTGAAAACTGTCAAGGTAGAATGGTCACAACATGTACAGTCTAGGCTGAAAACTGTCAAGGTAGAATGGTCACAACAGGTACAGTCTAGGCTGAAAACTGTCAAGGTGCAACGGTAACAACATGTACAGTCTAAGCTGAGAACTGTCAAGGTGGAATGGTCAGAATACTCAGTAGCCTTGAGCTTCCTATAATTCCTATTAACAGTGCTGCCTTAGATCTGTTAGACATCCAGCAGCAAGACAGGCAGACGGAACTTTGTCTCAGCTGGGTTCATTTGTGAGCACCTCTAAAACCACACAGAGACCTACTGTATAGGTCCCTGTCAGAAATCAAGTACATCCATGCATCTTTCTGCAGCAGATCATGCACAGAACAAAAGGTAGAAGGAAATATTGGGTAGAAGTGAAATGTCTTGTTTTGCTGTGATAGAACTGACAATGTCATTCATAATGATATATATCCTCAAAGTAGCATAACAATTGCTCAGTGCTGACTGTTAAAACAGCCTTGAGTTCTGTTCAGGCACTATGTACTTCCCCAATATCAAGAAATATCAGGGTAAGTAGTCTTTGATATTCTGCTGAAAGTCCATGTCTGATCTATAGTTGGGTCAAAAACCAAAAGACTGCAACCTCCTTCAACTATGTTGCATGAAAAAAATCATTCTTTGGGAAGTGCCAACAGAATAGAGTGGAAAAAACCCATGTAGCAAGTGGTTCTAAATCCAATAACATGGATGTTGATACTCCCTGCAAACTGTGTATGTCCAGGAGATCATAGCACTGTGATCAAAAGATATTACAGTGACTTTGTGGAGAATTTTGCATGCCTCTGTATATGTCAGAAGCACATTCAGAGTAGATCAGCTGTCATATCTTCACTCTACACAGGTATATGCCATCCATCATCCACAGTGCAGCTTTGCACAGATCTACCAGGTTCTGTAGAACAGTAAATACTACCCAAGGTATCCATATACATTTGCACAAAAAACACATCTGACAGTAGTTTCAAAACTAATAACTCCAATTCTTTCACTGTTTGAGAACTGATGCTACATCATTATTCTAGCCTCACTCTAATATAGCATACCATTCTTGCTACAGGCTTATACTTCAGCCCCCCCCACCACCACTGTCTTGGCTGAAGTTCATGTTAAGATATCATCCCTAGAAAGTGCTGCATGCTGGTGCAGATTATCCTTTGCCACGTATGTCCTCATTACCATTGCCTCCAGGCAATGATGATCAGCAAATGATCTTTCCTCTTCTGCCAAGGTAAGTAGTGCCAGTGGATAACCCCTGAACCTGTCTGATAACTTATAATTGCATGACAATAGTGTGTGACATTTGTTTTTCAGATTAGTAGAAGAAACAGTCCACAACTAACAGAAGATTACCTATTTTCACTAGAGAGACTGATGTAAAGTCCAGTCACAGTGCCAGCAGCACACAGTTGTTTTACATCCTTATCTTACTTTTCTCTGTTGTGACAAGTAATGTCCAAACAGATAATATAGTTTAACTTCAGCATCTCTGTAAACTTATAGCCAGTGCTATCCATATCATCTGCATGCAGAGTCTTACACTGATATCATGGTAGCAAGAAAGGTCATATAGTTCATTGGGAGAAGTGATTAATAAATTATGGCTGTGTGTGAGGACATTTACGAGACCACAGCTCTATCTCTTACAAAGAACAACATGCTAACTCCCTATGAACATCTATAATTTAGCTCAAGCCAATCACCTGTCCAACCCTAAAAAATTCTGGTCCACCATAATTAAAATTCTACAGCCCGGCAACTCCTCTACCACAAACCCTTTCCCAAAAAAGTCACCTCTTGAGACAGCACCCCTCCTCAATAACTACATCATAGATACCATCCAAAAACTAACTCACTCTGAACAAAACACCTGTTCATCCCACTCTACAAAAGGTAATAAGACCTCTTTCGCCCTTAAACATGTTCCCACCTCCTATATCAAATATCTTCTCCATAAAATAAAGCCTCGTTCCCCATTGGTTGACAAACTACCTCCTCTTTTCATCAAACTAACAGCTGACTACACTGCTTTTGCCATTGCTATACTTATTAATAGATCAATTCAAGAAAACACAGTTCCTAATATTTGGAAGTCCTTCTTTACCATAGCACTGCACAAAGGAGGTAACTCCTCAGAACCCCTCTAACTTCCATCCAATAACCATCTTATCTCCTCTTTCAAAAATTCTAGAAAAGTGTGTCCACACTCAACTCCTTAACTACTTTATACAGGAAAACCTCTTAACCCCCACACAACACAGTTTCTGGCCCAATCACAGTACTGCTACTACCCTCTTTTCTTTCATGCAGACTGTTGCACAGCCCAGAGACAATAACCAACTTGTATCATCTCTCTTCCTCGATCTATCCAAAGTCCCACTCTAAACTTTTTTTAAAACTAACTGATCTTAACCTCTCTCCTGCCACAGAGCAGAGGTTCTCCAAGTACCTCTCTAATAGATTACAATTTGTCTGATGTCTTACTTCATGCTCCCCCTTCCTACCTGTAAATACAGGGGTTCCACAGGGCTCCATCCTAGGCCACATTCTATTCAATATCTTTACCAGCATCCTTTATTCTGCCTGCAACCACGCTACTGTTATCCAGTATGCTGATGACTCAACAAGCATTACATCCTTGGATAACTTGTCTCAGCTCCTTTCCCTTACACAAGACACATTCAATTCCATTGAAAAATGGTTCATTGAAAACCAGATTATCCTAAACCCTAAGAAAAATTAAACTTTTATGCTTCCTTCCTAATGCACTCTCCTTTCATAAATCCACCTTCTCCATCTCCTATCTTGATATTTTTTTTATCACAGCAGATCCTAATACAAACCTCCTTGCCACCATTACAGATGACCAGCTTAAATTTGACCACCATGCCCACCAGACCATAAAGAAGACCCATCAAAAATTAGAACTATTATATCACAACAAAAAATTCCTTACTCTTGAAACTAAACTATCCTTAGCGACAGCATTCCTTCTACCTGGCATTCGTTATGTTGTTCCCATTCTTACACACCTACAAACCAATTTAATCACACAACTAGAGCAAACCTAGAATAAAATTGCCAAATTTGCCACTAACCAACCATGTAGATCTCACCATTGTATTTCATTAAAACAACTCCATTGACCTGAGTACCCTAATCAACTACTTTTAATGCAACTTCAAATCACTCACTCCATCCTCTACAAACCCACAACCTGCCCCTCTTTCTCAACACCAGTCTCATTCTATACCCCCTCCAGACCACTCAGAAACTCTGACCAACAATTGCTTGTCATTCGTAAGCCTAACAAAACCATAGGTGAATCCCTATGCATATAACCACAATGTCTCCTTAGCCTGGAATAAACTTCTTCTAACATTAGAAGTGTCTCTAACAGTAACCAATTCAAAAAGCAACTACGACTACTCTTTCTTAATTCATGGATCTGTCATGTCAGGAACCTACCTAAAACCTCCACCACTTCCCAATCTTTATGTTTCTCATCTGTATACGTTCTTCTATTCTTCCCTTATTCTTCCTTCTCAGTTATATTGTCTCTACTTAGTGATATTCACATCCTATCTTCCCTGTATATACAGTGTATTTACATACAGTGTAACATGAGGTTCATACTACTGCATTATACTGGTGCTAAATCTCCAATTGTACTTTCACTTAGGCTACTTCATCCTACACTGTCCTCTGATTACTGAGACGTAATCATAATTTTACACTACACACAGTCTAGAGATGTTTTCCCAGAGGTAAATTGGTGCTGTATTCACTCAGTGATGCCTACTACCTGTTAATCGTAAACTTAAAAATCTGTGTTATATACACTAATCTATGCTTGTTCCTTTCTTATTATCACTTCTATATGTATTATTTCTCACTACAACTACTACGTATTGTTTAGATGTCATGTTTTTATTGTATTTGTTATAAATATATGTGTTGGAGCTTTTCTCCTTGGGTCTCCACTGAAAATGGGCTTCTGGCTCAGCTGGACTAACTTGGTTAACAAATGACAAATAAATAAATAAATAAATAATAAAAAAAACAATGGTACACATGCTACTGGATCACCTGTCCTGGATAATCCTGGACAAACTGCAGCAGGTGAGTGATCATCGTACATTACTGATCATAATGGCTTAGGAATATCTGCTGATGCTCTCCCACTGCTGCATCCCTGCACCCATGTTGGTAAGTACATTAACACTACAGATGCTCCTCTATTTATTGTTCTTGGTTTATTTTGTTGGTTATGACTGCTTATGTAGCTGGGAATCCATGTGTGATTTTCAGAGCACTTCCATACCATGCTCATCCCATGGCCTGGTGACTTATACCTGCCCTTCAATATTCTCATTCAGAGCTGACTACAAACCTATGATTAGCCTTGAAGCTAGACCTCTTGATTTTAGTTGCAACCTACGGCATGCCCCACATACCTCATGTCTCTCCGATGACCTTTCTATGTCAGCCTAAGCTACAGTCAAGCATCATGTTTTTTTTTTTTTTTTCACACTCCAGCATCTCCTTTCAGTCACTACAATCCTGTATTTTAGCATTCTGTCATTTTATCATTTGGTGATCTGTACACATATGTGTGTGTGTGTGTGTGTGTGTGTGTGTGTGTGTGTGTGTGTGTGTGTGTGTGTGTGTGTGTGTGTGTGTGTGTATGTGTGTGTGTGTTCCTTAAGTGCAATGATGAAAGAGAAAAATCTCTTTTTTGGGTGTATGTATCTCAATATCTATCTATTTACTTATATATCTACATCTATATAGCTATATCGGGTGTATATTATGATGTCAAAAGATGAGTTCACTGAGCACATCTTTATCAACATATAAATATCGACCTTTTGAAATGCCAAATGGCCACATCAGTGAATTTTTCCCAGGGAAAAAAAATCATTTGGCTGTCATCAGGGATTTTCCCTTTTCCCCACTGTAGTGCCATCTAAGAGTTGGTATATTTAGTTAGGTGAGGTGGGGGGGGGTGAAGCCTGCCACTATGTGGGGTTTGAAAGTTTGGTTTGTTTGTGTACGGCAGAGAGATTTTTTTTTCCTGGGAAAAAAAAATTGCTGAAGTGGTCATTCGGCTTTTTGAAAAGTTCAATATTTATGTGTCGATAAAAATGTGATCAGTGAACTCGTCTTTCAACATCGTAATATAGACCCGCTTTATCTATTCATCTATCTATCTATCTATCTATCTATCTATCTATCTATCTATCTATCTATCGATACCTAAACTAGTTTATCAAAACATACACCATTAAACTGAAACCAGATTCAGATTTTTAAAAAGATAAGACTTGGAATTATCTTACTGCCCTTGACAGGCTAAATCTTCATATTAAAGTCAAGGCAATAATGTTGCCAGTGGGCAAAAGTCAATAACAGCCACAAGTGTCATTAAATGAAAATAAGAATAATCAACCACCATGGCTAAATTAAAATACTGAGCTATTTATTCGAAAGAACAATGGTAAGTGCTTTCATGGCAAAGCCGCTTCTTCAGACCATTTACACAATCCTACTATTCCATTCATTTAAATACCTAAAACAAACAAATCAACTTAATTAAATAAATCATGTGACTTGAGCACCAGATTTAAAGACACACAGTCATTCAAACCATAGCTCTCGACCACTTGTAAATCTAAAATCCATTTAAGTTCACTGTATTCTGTTTTATTCCTCAAATCACCTCCTCTCACATTTGCATTCATCAATTCTAAAACAATGAACTTAAATCAATGTCTGGAACCAAGATCACTAACATATTTTGCTAAAGCAGTACTTCATTTCTGTTTCTTAATGTCATTATTATATTCCAAAACTCACTCTTTTCGAGTCTGATTGGTCTTTGCTATATAAAAAGCACTACATGCTGTGCCTGTGCAAGAAAATCCAAGTTGCTGCTTTCCAGTCAGCATAAAAATCAAATTCAATATAATGGCCTGCTATCAGATGAAGAATATGCAGAGTTGTCCAGATAAACTTGCAAGCAGTGCAAGAGTTACATGGAAGAACCCCTATATGATCATAAGCTATAGGATTAGCAGTTATCTGTTGTCAGTAGCACGAATGGCATTTCAAAGAGTTATTATTTTTAAAAGAAAATCTTGATGTTGCACCAACACCTTCTTAAGAACCTGCTCTACTATTAAAACTGATCAGTTTTTCTTAATAATGGCACAGACAATATTTATATCACATATATAAGTTAACAAAATTCTTGGATCTTTACCACACCTGATTAGAGCAGTCTTCGAGTCAATACAGTTATTTTCAGAAAAATAGTGTTTAGCAGATGTGTCCCTCAATGATTGTACTTCTGAAAAGATGCTCTCAATCTTATAACAAAAATAGCCCCTACTAAAAAATTCATCAGTCATAGTATCAAAAACTTCATTCAGCAGTTCTTCATTATTACAAAGCCTTGTGGCTCATGTTAACTTATTCAAGTGATATAAATATTATCTGTGACATTATTCAGCAAAATTGGTTGGTTGTAATGTTAGAACAGGATCCCTCAGAACTACAAGGGCGGGAGACTTAAACCTTGACACGGTTATTAATAGGACGTGCTGGAGGGACAGATTCATCACCCAGAGACTCCCTATGCTGTGAAACAAAATCCCGGTACATGTGAGGCAGAGCACCTTGCTGGCTTTGTTCAAGAGAAATCTTGACCAATGGATGGGAGATCGCAGATATACCCCGGGGATTATCCCAGTGTCACTGCTTGACAGAGGCACAGCAAAATAATGGGCATAGTATCCTCCAAACTAAAGGGGTGGCGAAAGCCACAAAACTCTGGGCTAGGCTTATAAATGCCCTTGGGCAGATAGCCTAGTATGAACCTATGAACCTATGAACCTATGATAAGCTGGTCCTTGGTACAACAGCAAGATTTTCTTTTAATAATAAATTCTTAACATTTTTATCTGACACAACCTAACTTTGACTGAAACATTAAATTTCCTCCTCTGTTAGTGACAAAAAATGACCTCTCCCCTTTAACACTTAACCTCAGGGAAACTACTCAAAGCTTGCCAGTTTTCTCTAATGATATATATATATATTTTCATCTAGTGAACATTGCACCACCATCCCTGTCTTGAATGTATTCTTATAAACTTCTTTATTAGTTCTGCTTTCATTTTTATGACTATTTTCTCTAATATTAATAACTTCTTTTAACCCTTGTTTCACTATTGTTTCAGGATATCCTCTTGCCATAAACATATGGAACAAGGCAGCGCCTTCTTTCAACCCTCCCCAATTGCCCCTTAATTATATTATTTTTAGTATTCTTAGGACGCATGCTGTCATAACTTAAATGTTATTCTGTGCATCCTTTTCATAAATTTTGGTTCCCAACGTATTGCCAGCTCTATAAACTTCTTCATCTAAAAAGCACACACTATTAAAATCATAACATGATGTGAATTTCAAACAGGTACAAACAGTTATAATACATTCAATAAATATTCTTGGGCTGTAAAAATTACCTTCTCCAAATTAAAAAAAAATGTCAATAAAATGCTTATAGAAAACTATATTACTAAAACATGAATTTTTCATAATGTATCCCTTTTCCCAAGTATTCAGAAAACATTTGCATAACTCAGAGCCATGGTTGCTCCCACGACAACTCCATTTATCTGTTGAAATAAAAAAACGGAATTAAATTAAAAAAAAAATCTAACTGTGAATAACCCCTAACATTTCTCTAATCAGACTTGTCATATTGTCCAAAACAAGCTTTGAGCATAAGAGTTGCATACTCACATAATCCATCCCCACTTCATTAGATATTACAGTGTACAATGACTGAATGTCCATACTGACCAAATAATCATTTCTTTCGAACCATGTATGAAATCAAAGGTGTCACGAATAAAAGATGCACTTCACTCCACAACTTTCTGCAATTGCTTGTCAGCATATCCATATATATATATATATATATATATATATATATATATATATATATACATAATATATATATATATATATATATATATATATATATATATATATATATATATATATAGCCATAGCTTCAGTCTTGCTACCCCCAGTAGCCACTCTAGGCCTGAAGGTTGTACTTTATACATACTTATGAATTTTAGGCAGGCCAAAGATTCAACTAATTCTCAGGTTTTTAACAGTCGAAAAAACTAGCATCATTGTTGTTTTATCCTCCCATCACATAACCAGCCTTCTATATATCAATAAGCTTTTTTAGTATCAAAAAGTGAACCCTCTTATAATATTTGTCTTTCAGCATCATAGCTTCCATCTTATTATTATAAAATTCTCTGTCTAAAACAACTAAAGCTTTGCCTTTATCTGCCTTAGTGATTAAAATGTTAGGATTGCTCTTGATCTCATTCAGTGCTATTTTCACATCTACTGTCAAGCTATAAAACTCTAGCTTAGCTTTCTCTTTAAACTTCTTTGTGTGATCCCTCAAGCAGTTGATGACAACACACACATCAGCTCTCTCTGCTGGAACAAGGGTGCTTCCCTTTCTCAGTACTTGAATAGCATTATAATTTAAATGCATTCATGACAAATTTGCTATATTGAAATAACTAAGGGAAGAGAACCAAGTTCATGGTGTCCCTGTTTCGGCAGATGAAGGAGCAAAGGAAGTTAGAAGGTCAAAGAGACCGTCTCAGAAGGAAAAGAACTATATGAATTATGAGAAGGGGAAATCCTTTAGCTGTCAAAGTCAAAGAGATACAGGCAATAACAACAGAACTCCTTGAGTTGTTCAGCCTGTAAATGTATATCAAGATATTGGCACCAGAAACAGAACATGGGTGCAAGTAGCAGTATTTTCAGCTGTAGAGAAGGAATATATGGCCAAGCAGCCAGGCAGGAAAAGAAGATGAAATGGGCAATATAAAAACATAAGGGATTAAGAGGTATGTTATCTGAGCTCATCAGAAGGTTCCATGAAAATCCTTGACATTGGTGTAGATAGATATGGACAATAGACACAGAGTATCACAAGCAGACCTTCCAGGTATGCAAAAAGCAAGTGTCTTTGTTATATCTTTATATACATATACCTAAGATGTCTGATATATATATATATATATATATATATATATATATATATATATATATATATATATATGTATATATATTTATATTGCATATATGTATATATTGAGAGACAGAGAAAGTGTGCCAGTGATAACTCTGGGTCAGTCTACAGTCATACAAAAAGAGTGGAGTATACTTTGGGTTTGGGGATGAAATCAAAGTGTTCAATATTTTTATGAGAGCCTTTTTAATCTGCATTTATGAAGGCAGTTGTTCTTTTTTTTTTCACTTGCATTGTGATACTTAACATATGTTGTTTGTTTACATTCTTCATATACAGACACTTCTAGATTGCAGGCTGCCAGCACACTTGCACATGGTAAGCACAAAATTGATTATTGTTAATACTGTACATAAGGAAGATTCAAATCTGACTAATGTTTTTATAGCATTAGCATCCATTAAGAAGTTTAACATATCTTTATTATAAGGAAAATATGTGATTAATTTTATTCTCTATTTTTCTGTTTGCTGTGTTTATTGCTTGTATCATAGGTGATCATGAGAGTGGCACTGTGGATCTCCTACCATCTGATTTAGGAGTGCCTGTAGCCTCTGATAATGGTGGTGGTATTGAACAGGCAGAGTCTGGGGTTGCAGAAGGCCAGTCTGACACTGAGTTTATGAGTCCAACATCCCCAGTCCATGTTTTAGACACAGTCATTATGCCTATTCATATCCACAACACATAGACCTCTGATATAGGACAGGTTAAGGATGACAGAGTTGATCAGGATGGTGTGGTTACGCTGGCTGAAGCACCGATTCCTTTTTTCAGTAGTCATCATGAGGGAGTGGTGCCACACAGGATGATTGGTAGAGGTGCTTGGAGGAGGCTTGCTGTCCCCTCTCCTCATGAAGCTGGTGTGTCATTAAGCACTGCCAGATGTATGTGTATGGCCATAGGGAGGCACAGACATGTACCACCCAGGCCCCAGAAGAGATGGTGTGACTACTAAATGTCCTGCATTCTCATGTGAGGGACTCCCTGAACCATGCAGGCAACTTTTTAGACAGGATGAATGACACAATGGGTCGGGCAGTTTCTGCAATGGAATGTCTGTTGGTGGAGGGTGAGCATTGACTTGACCGGAGAGCTGCTATATATTCTGGTGTTAGCAGATGCGGTCATGTAAGATCCTTCTCCTGCAGTGACACTGCAACCACTTCTCCATCAGTGATTGCAATGTCCACACCCACAAGTAGTAGACCATGGGGTCATGGTTCTGGATGTAGTCATGATGAGAGCTCACCCAGCATCGCTCACTTTCTGGTAGCACCCTGACTTCTAGCCAGGGCCATGGAAGTAGCAGTACAACTGATGGCAGAGGTGGTTCTCATGGTCATGGGTGACAATGTTGAACTGAATAGTCTACCATGCATGGCTCATACCTGGCCAAGATGGGAAGATGTAGTGCTGGTGCAGGGATTGATTGCTTGCATGCAGACTCACTTACATTGAAAAAAAATAGTTCACTTGCCCTTATCAATTTGCACACTTACAAACTATCTGAACAGCACTGTTGAGTGCCAAACACCTGTTGTTACTCACCCAGAGCACTATATACTCTGACAGAGACATGTTTTTTACTTGGACATACTCACTTCTTTGGTGTCGCCCTTGCATTCCTAACCCCCTTCCCCTCACACTATGTGCAATTAATGATGACTGTGCCCTGTCCTTTGTACATGTCTTTTGACTTATGGTTGCATATATGTCTGATGCACACAGTGGATAGCTAATGCTTGCTTATTCACAAAACTGGATTTATCAATATGTATTACAAAGAAAGTGTTGTTGATTTCTTGTTCCAGCACATTTTTGAATGTTTACTTCTATAATTGTTGAACTGCATCATATTTAAGTTAGTATTGTCATTTCAGCACTGGAAACATTAGGCACTTCCTTCTTGATATAGTTGTGCAAATCAAATGATCTATTCCATGTTTTATAGATGGTGGTGAATTGAAATGCTTGATGCGAGCTATTGTTTCTAAAACATAACTGTATATTGCAGACATCCTACAGAGGAGATATTACTGACTTAATTATATACTTAAAGAAATTCACTGCTTAGAGTCAAATACATATTTCATATGAGAATAATCGGCTGTAAAGCTTTTTTTTTATCTTCACAGGTCTCACACTTACCTTGTCATTACTACAGGTAAAAATTATGTCCTTGGGTTTGTCCCTGTCTGATGCTATCAGAACACAGCCATTAGCTTTGAGCTAGGTACTGATTGTGTGTGCTATCCTTTGCATCTTAGCTATAGCCAGGCCATACTGTGCATGCCTCCATCTTCTAGCACCATCTGCAGCTGTGGTTTTCCCTCAGAGTCCTCATCTGCACCTGCTGCTTCTGCTGCTCGCCCTGATTGTGGTCTTTCAAATTGTCGTCCTTCCCCTTGCTTTCCTTGTTGAAGCTGCTTCCTGAGAGTTATATCATATAACATGACACAGACTGCAAGCATTTTGTCACAGATGCCTGGGTCTTACTGCAGTGCACCTCCTGATATGTCTAGACACTGGAACCATGTTTTAAGCAAACCAAGCAAACATTATATGATGTTCCTAGTTGTGCCTGGGCTTAATTATATTATTGATCAGTGTGGTTGTGTGGGTTTCTCATGGGTGTTATGAGCCAGGGATTCAGTGCAAAAACTGCATCCACCACTAGATGCCCTTGAGGAATGTCACTCCTAACAAATCCGGTGTACAGCTCACAATTGTGCCATATGTGTGAGTCATGGGAACTGCCTGGGTTACCTGCACTGTCATTGTAAATTTTCCCTTGAGCATTAAAGGCACAATCTGACAGCTTATAGAGTAGAAACCTTTTCTGTTGATGTATCTCCTTTCTTGTTCCCTGATCAAGGCTTTTATTTCTAAGTGTGTGCAGTATATACCCCCCAACACTTCAGGGAAGTTTGCTATTGCATAGAATTCCTGCATGTTTCTTGTTCTCTCCTGTGGGGTTTGTGGGGAAACAGATATGCATGTAGTACAATTGCATTTAAACACAGATGTAATATTCTGGAGGATGTTGCCTATGACACCCCTAATATATCCCCTATGGGTTTCTGGAAAGTGCAAGTAGCTAATATATGCAACACTAAACGTATCATTTTTCCACTGTGATGGGTACCTCATAGCCTGAGGTGGAGGTGGCAGAGGTTTCATATTTCCTCCACTGAGAGTACACATTTGTTTTATAGTTTCATGAATAGCTCTGCCATGTTGTACTGGTTAATTAGCATGTACTTCACTCTTTATTCTTTCATTTGCATATTCTACCATTTTTCTTTGTTTTGTGGCTCTGCACATCACATGGAATCACTTAATGAATACCAAATAGCATGCTATCATGTACTTTGTGTAGTTTTTAATGAATCTGACACAGAGTAGCCATTCATCCTAAAATCCCAAACATTTTGTGTTACAGCCACAATTACACTTAGAAAAAAAAGCACGTTAGTATTTGCTGCTGCCATTAGAAAGTTGGATTTGCAGCAGGCTTTATCAGAATTGCTGCTGCTGTTGCCAGATCTCTGCCAAGAAGAAGAATGTTTTTATACCCTGTTTGACTTACTATGGACTGCATGATACAAAAGATTGTACAGCAAATCTAGGTAGATAGGGAAACAGTATGGTATAAAAGCAACCTCTTCCACTCTCAGTTGAGGCCCAAGGTAAGTGCTGAACATGTTTGAAATAAACGTCACACAGTTATTCTTTACTGGCACAAAGTGGTGGCAGGGGGAGAATACAAGAATACAAATCTAACACCAAAGAAGTGAGTGTGAATTATTGAAATATATTGCCTTTTACAGTATACCCAGTGGTGTTGTCGTCCACGTGAGAACCAACATCAATGTACAAAATAAGTAAAAATTTAAAGCTTCATATTAGTGCATACAAGTAAATACACCCCATCCCCCCAAAAATATGAGAATGAAAAGCACATGTACAGTTAATGTAAGGAGGACAACAACTGTTTAACTCAGTTGTAATTTGTAGCATTAACCAAAAACAATGCGCACTTTTCCTGTACAAAGGGCTAAAAGTATTCTTGACCGTCCAGTTCGTTATATATCAAAGGCTTAACACATTTTTGAACTACAAATGTCAACCCCCTGACCCTGCTTGCAAGTGATACAACACTCTTCTGCAATAACTTGTCAGATGGGCATAGAAAATATTCTGTGATGTCATGTTACATTCTTTACAAATTTTGTAATGTAACAAAATAGCTGATATAGATACCTATGCCACCAACAAGGGACAAACAATGCATACACTAAGCTATGGGTGTAATGGGAAATGCAATCCATTACTAAGGTTGAAATACAGAATTTTGTAAAAAAAACAGCAACTTACCTTTACTTCAATTTAGCTGTGATATTAGAAACATATTTTTCAAGCACTAGGCAACATGCAACTCTCTGGATAAATAGTCGCCCCTACCAAGATCCACAGTTCCTTGCTAAAAAATTACCTTGATATAGTGCAGCTTCATCCCTGTGAGCACAGTAAATATGGAAATGATGTATGAACACATAGCACTGGTGATTTCCAAAATCTGTACTATGAACAGGGAACATAAACATTGTGCAAGGACCTACACAATTGCACGCACATGTCCAACCTCTGCAAGGACAAGCACTGAGATGTGTTACCTGCCAAGCTGTTGCAAGCATGAATGATTACTCTGAATGCAGTATCAAATAGGTTGTATTAGGCAGAAGGTATTGATAAGAAATTCTGTGACTACCATTTACTGACTTATGAGAGAAACATTCACAACATTGATATGAATTATCTCCTACAGGCTGTTGAGGGGAGATATATGCCTGACATACATGTCAGACCACACTCTGATTGACCTCCTGCATATCCACAAAACAAAGAGCAGCAGAAGTACTTGCTCTAAAGATTTAAACCTTGCATGTGACATAAATGGGACTTGCTGGAGTGACAAGTATGTATCCAAGGGACTACCCCTTCTGTGGAACAGGCTTCAAACCCATGTGAAGCAGAATTTCTCCCTTATTCAATTCAAATGTAACTTGGACAGTTGGATGGGGAACAGGGAATTCATCCCTGTTCTGTCCACTATGTCTTTAACCTGTAAGTGGTTCATTTCCCAGGCCCCTCCTTGTAAATGTTTCACCTCCCAAGCCCATGATTACACTTATAGAGGGTACCAAAACCTGTCAGAGATTTAGGATACATGGATAGACTTAAAAATGTCCTTGAGGTTGTTAGCCTAGTAAACACCTATGAACTTATGAACAGTTTCTGTCTCTGAATACAATTGTATCTGCAAGTCTAAGGAAGTTGATTACTCATTGAAACATATATTAACTAACAAGGTGAAGTACATAGTCTTGTTAGAGAAGCATAGATAATATAATGATATTCACTAAATAAAGAGAAGAAAAGATGTGCAGTGTTCAAATATTTTATTTTATATCGTATGAGTAAAGCTTATCTGCCCTGTTACCAGGATCCAAGCATCCCACACATCTAATCACAAATTACAGACGACAAAGGGCAGGAACATTTTTGTTGCACCTGCAATGTCAATTGATACTGTCATATATTTAGTATAAGTATCTTTTTTATCTCCCCAGTATGATATGTGGCATATAATGATAAGAATCTGAAGTGTATTGAGAATACCTTGGTGTTATAAGATTCTAATCCAGACATAGCTGTATTTGTGTAAACATTATGATGTCTAATGTGCACATGTTAATGCTGAAACACAACTAAATTGAGGAAATATCAAAAATATGCATTTTAACTACTTGTTTCATAATTTTTCCTCTGTTTCAGTAGCTTTTTACATATCTTCATTCTTTGCATGCCATTTAATATTGTGGATGCTACTGGCAATGGCCAAAAATGAAAAAAATTAATTTAGGCTTCATTCTGTAACAAAAACAAGCCAGACGGCAGTGTGCAGCCATCAGCACTCTGGATAGTACTCAGTGAAGAAAATGCAGTTGTCAGGTAGCTTTCTCTGTGGCACAAATTATAAATGCAGGGATCTTAAAGAACCAAAATAGCAAGTGCCAGATTTAAATCCAGTGAAGTGATAATTTTAAAAGGGGGGGCAAATATATATTTACACACATTGTGTGATATATCATTGTTTTCTTGTTTGAAAATCAACTATTCCCAGTATTGCTAACAGCATGTCCCCTTTAACATTATTTGCCAGTACCTACAGTCCTTATAATGCACACCAGAAATTAATGTTCAGATGTGGCAAAAAGATATGAGAAGGGTGAATGTGCCATTGTTATGCATTTCTTCTTGTGGTCATTGCTAAGCATACCCTATTCTTGAATTAATTTTTTTTCTCCTCTGTAATTTTTTTAAATTTATTTTTAATGCCTTTTGCATTTGCTCTCCACTTGGCAGTGAGTAAACACTGCTCACTTCCTAAGGAAAAACAAAATGAACATTTTAATTTAAGTTGCTTTCTGCATTGAAAACAAGACTGGCACAGGTGTGCAGATGTCAGAGCACTGTATAGTACTTAGTGAATAAATTCCACCTCTTACATAACTATCCCTATGGCAGAAAGTATAAGTGAAGTGAATTTAGAGAAATAAGAAAGATCTAGCAAGGTTCAAATACAGTTAATTAATAATGTTACTTGTGTTCATGGGTTCTGAATACATATTTGCACACATTTTTAGATCACTGTGCTGTTGTGTAAAACTGAAATATTTTCAGTATTACTAACTGCATGCAAGCTGTTGTTTGTCCACTGTCACATTATTTATCATTAAATACATGCCTGATAGTTTGTTGCACAGAGTACATTTCTTATGTTGCAATGAGATGTGAAAAGGATGAATGTGTCACTTGAATCATGGAAATCATGGTCTTAAACTAAATGACAAAAAATGCATTATTTTATTCTTTGGGAAGTCATCTACTCCAGGCAACTACCACATTGTCAATAAAGTCCTAAGAACTGACACAGTTGTTTAGGATTTGGGAACTTATGTGAATAGTGACCTAACGTTTGATCCACGTGTGACTATTGTTGTAATAAAGTCCTTCCATATTGCGCAGCTTATAAACAAAGGGATCATGTCTAGGTCTCAGGAGGTCATTGTCTCCCTTTCTCATTCCTCATTAGGCCAGTCATTAAATATGATGATCACTTTGGCATGTATCTCTCCATGGACATGCAACAACTTGAACATTCACAGACAAAGCTTACTAAAAGGATACAAGACCTAAACAACATGTCCTACACGAATCGACTCAAGGCCCTGTTACTATATGTGGTAACCTACTGTGTCTGGAATACAATTCATCCTCCAATCCATTACTGATGGATTTACTGCACATCAGCAAGTCAAATGGCATCAGAAATATTCTGTCTAGGGATCAAATCCTCTTCTACAACATCAACAGAATGGTTTGGATGGATAGGTATACTTCACAGAGGAGAGCACTGCTGTGGAACAGACTCTCCATCTACATCAAACAAAGTTCATCACTGATCATTTCAAAGTACAACTTAGATCTATGAAGAGGAAGCAGGAAATTTATCCCAGGACCATCCCCTTTGCTACTAATGGACAGATGTATCTCCTCAGTGCTTTATCTTATGGATGGGTCCCTTCAAGTTATCTATAGTATGATTCCAATTATTCACATTAGGGATAATATATAATTATTGACCATAGGATGGATA
This sequence comes from Protopterus annectens, assembly GCF_019279795.1. Classification (NCBI taxonomy): domain Eukaryota; kingdom Metazoa; phylum Chordata; order Ceratodontiformes; family Protopteridae; genus Protopterus; species Protopterus annectens. The sequence goes on along the minus strand of NC_056725.1, from coordinate 273,201,087 downwards.
AGGCCAATCTATATCCAAATGGGTTAAGTTATTTTGAACACAAAAAGGGAAATTGGATAGACTTAAAATGGCCAGTAAGGGTTGCAAGCTTAGTACTTATCAATGCACCTATGAATGTATTCTTGCTGTTGTCATTGCTAGATATACCCATTAAATTAATTAATTTTACTGTCAGCTTTCTTCTCTCTCATAATTTTTTTATAATGTCTTTTGCATTTTTGCTCCACTCAAACACACTTCCCTGCCTAAGGAAACAAGAGAAAATTTGAACTTAGGCTACCATCTATAGCACAAACAAGCCAAGCAGCAGTTGACAGACGTCAGCACTCTGGAGTGCACTCAGTGAATAAATGTAGCCTCTCAGATAACCTACCCAGTGGCACAAGATGTAAGTTCAGTGATCATAAAGACTGAATAAAGCGTGGGTCAAATTGTCATTTGTCATTACAGTTTGCTAAACAATGTTACATTAAATGCACACCATTATGATAACTCTGTTTATTGCAAGAAATGTGTCATTGCTGCTTGCTATAGAAGCCCAATACAGTGTGTGTAAAATATGTAAAACATGACACCGCTGCTATTTAATGCAGAATGCACTTACATAGGTATGATGTACACAATATTGTTGCTGTAATTACAGTAGAGCATTGATTATCCAAACATCAGTTATCCGAAACATCATTTATCTGAATGCAGCCTTCCTCAGAGTTATGTCTGTCTGTGCGTCCATGCATCTTTCCTACTGCTCTAAATTTAACTTTGAGTTTGCATTTTCTCCTACCATATGGAATTTAACTTTCCATCTGTTCATTGCTGCTTTTGCTGCTTCCTCTTCATCTACGAGTAAGTCTTTGCTTATTTGCAGGTGTGCATTTTTTTGCTGGGCGGCTAGAAGACAAGGGTTTCTCTGGTCCATCTGTTGCTGGTTGTTTCTTTTAAGAAGTCTACATCATACAGTACTTTGCAATTGTGAATTCTCTGTGTCTTTGCCTACTGCTTGGAAATGAGCTTGTTAACAGACTTGTTTGTGTAAGAATCTCATGGAGATAAAAGCCAAGAAGGATAACAAGCAAAGCAGACCTAATAGTAGTTACAGTGGCTAGCTTTCACTGTTTCTGTCATGGCAGTTGTAAAGCGTACTTAGTTATGTCACTACTCCATAGGTTAAAAGGTCAAGGAAATGTGGAGGAGAGTAACATGAAAATATTACGTAGCGGAACATCATATGGCAGGAAACGCAGTGGCGATCTTTGTGTGTAAATTGTGTGCCATATATTCAGGAGTTTGCACATTTACTTATGGGCCCAGATGAGAAAAAGGTTGCAGATTTTATCCTTACTCCAAGGACTTCATATTTCTGTTAAAATATTTACTGATAGTGTTGTGCAGAGCATACTCTAGTTTTTGAAAAAATACTCTTCAATGCCATTGAATATACTGTAATCTCCCTTATCTCAGATTCAAGAATAGAGCAGCCTGCAGATGTTTTTATTTCTGTTTGCTGTACTGCAAGATTGCAGCACATGTATGTACTTTTCCACCCGTGCACAGTATTTTTCTTTTCTTACAAGTGGCAAGTGAATTTTACAAGAAAGTGAGTGGCAAATGCATTTTACAAGGAGATGAGAGCTTCAGGGAAAGAGGAATTTAGTGTTGCTTACGACAAATCTATTATAATGTGTAACTGTTGTTTAGCAAATTATATCAGTGTTGTACTAAAAAGTTTAAAAGCGTTGTTAGCAGCACTACAGGTAGTATACTTCATTTTGATGCAGAAGACTGAGGGTTCTACTCCCACAGTATGTAGATGGATTGCTAACGTAGTTTTTTTTTTTATCTAATTCAATTACCTGTTTGATTATATGAACAGTTTGATTATTTGTACTGCCCTATGTCCCAATTGGCTCGGATAATCAACTCTCTACTGTACCAATTTTTCATATATCCTGTGTATGTCTGATTATGACAGTATGTGTTATGAAGTATGTATGTAACCAAACTCACCATGGCTTAAGATTTATTTACAAATGCAAACAATTCTTTTCACATAGAAATGCAGTTCCATAACTAAGTAAAGTTACAGACATACAGGCATCTCTTCATTATTATTACATTCAGTTTTGCATAACTGTACATCAAATGGTCATCTTAAAAAAAGTTCTGCTGTGGTAGTGACAGCTAATCAGCACCATTTAAAAAATGGTATAATTTGTTTTCTTTGGTTCAATTCCCAGCTGGTGCTACTCAATCATGTCAGGTAGGTAGAATAGGTTCGATAGGAGGTGCAGACTTTCACATTATATAAAACAGACAAGGATGCTGATGGCGACAATAGACTGGAGGACACAATGATTATGGCTGGGTAGGGACCTTGGAGATACAACCAAGTCCAGCTTGATAACAGTGAGAATCTAGTCTGCATCCTCAGAGCTGTCATTACTGTTTCCTGTGTCAGCTGCCTGGGTAAGTGCTGTTCATGTTATCATTTTGGCAATCTGATGCAGGACCTTTTCAGCACTGCTGATTCAAGCACTGAAACCTCTATCCATCGTGCCCGCCACCAGCCCTGACAGCTCCTATTGGATGACAAAATCACCACAACATCACTACTACTGATCCTGGAGAGTACCACTGTACTGGAAGAGCCACCTAATACAGGTGGATCAGGTAAGGCAGGAGTTGTGGAGGCTACACTGACAGATTGTGACTCAGATGTGCTAGGTGTCTGTGCTGCCTGTGGAGGTATGCTGGGCCAAACCCAAGTGGTTGGTCTACCAACCTGTGCTGATGGTGGTTTTGCTTTCAGAAGCAATGTAACAAAAAAGTAGAGATAGGTTGGGAGGGAACAAAGAAAATAGATAATTAGATCAATGACATGTCACATTGCTTAATTATTTCAATACATAAAGCAAAATAAGAAATCCATAAGTACATGGATAAACACTTGGAAACTAGATTATTTATTACTACCAATATGGATGTCATCTTATTGAAAAATGTTTCTTTCTGGCATCAGCACATTTGAATGCATTAAATGAGTACATTTTTTTTCTATTTACTCTGCACTGTTCACATTTTATTCTGTGTAAATTAGCTCAGTTTCATATCCCCTTAAAAGTCACTTGCCTTTACTTCATATACATTATCTGCATGTGCTTATATGTTTCCCTGCAGATACTTATTTTTGTTTACATTGTGTACTCATGCTTCCAGCACTATTTCATGTGACAGCATTATTGCTGGCCATGAAATGGTGCCTGAAACTGTCTAAGCATGATGAGCAGCCTGCATATTTAATAAGAAATGCTGGTCATCATGCTGACATGGTGCAACTGAGTAGACTTCGTGTGAAGCCTACATGACTGTTAATGAATCCAAATGTACAAATGAATGACTGCTATTCTGTTACAAAACTTTTGAAGGTTAGGACTAAGAAGTAGAAAAGTCATTCAGAATTTATAGTAGCTCAAAAACAGCTAGATTGACATATAATGCCCAATAAGGATCAACTCATAAGCAACAGCCATGATAGACCTTTAGTGTACAAAGAATTAAATGTTCTTCTTTAGCATCTTTTTGAGAGTGTTCTAATATCAACCACTTTGTGTTTGTGTTTCTCTTGTGGTTTTCCAAGAGAGCCATACACAAAAAAAGTAAATCTACTCTCTTCCAAATTCTCACTGCCTTGTTGTAGTACATATGGTAGCTATGTCACACACTTGAAGTTGCCAACCAAAAGCTAATTGGAAAGCTTCACTTTCTTCCCCAGATTTTAAATAAATAAATAAATAAAAATTCCATCATGTGTGAACATGTTTAATGAGTCATTATTTCAACACTAGTCACAGAACACATTCT
>NC_056725.1:273144726-273192226 GCF_019279795.1 Protopterus annectens | reverse complement strand
AATTTCTCCCATATACAATTATTCTACAGTCTTATGAAATATAAGTGTCTATTTTTACACTGTTTAAAGTGCACTGGTCTTGTTTGGGAAGTTTAAGTAACAAACTTTTGGAGTTGATTATAACCTTTTTTACCATATACAATGACAAATTAGGCAATTTTTGATACAAAAAGTTTATTGTTTTTGCATTTTATTTTTATTGATAAGAGCAAGCACATTAAGTGATTTCTCAGAGCAAAAAACCCTTGTCATGTCATCATGTATTACTGAACCCATAATGCCTTACTACTTATAACTTAAAGCTATATTCCTAATCATTACCAGACAAGCTGTCTACTTTATCTGAAAAGCAACTCCTTGAAATTTACAAACCCAGAAATCTATAGACCAACACCTTTACTCAATCTCAGTGGCAAAAACCTATAATTCCCTCCCCACTGACATCAGAACAATACCAAGTCCTCACCTGTTCAAACACTCTTTAAAAGCATTTCTCCTTAACCACTGTCTCTCTTCCTGTCTCAGACATGGTTAATAGTTGTCCATTGTGTTATATCTTTTATGTCCTTTTCCTCCCTTTTATTCTTTTCCCTGTTTCTTCTCTCCTTTCATCTTTTCACTCTTACTTTTATTTTATTTTTAATATTTCTCCTTGACTTCCTACTTTACTAATCTTTTGCTTTCTCTACTAATTCATTTTTTGTCTTTACTCTCCCCTACCTACAACTTCAATTATCTCCTTTCCCCCCACCTCAAACATCTCATCATCTGAAATAGCTTCCATTTCACAGTCTTCCGCCTTAATCTACCTTATTACTCTTTTTAGATATATAATTAATTCAAATATCAAAATTAAGTCCTTAATGAGTTTTATTTTTAGACTCTTTTTGGTTTCTTCCTACTGCACAATATGTTATTATAGTTCTATATTTATTGCAACTTACCAATTTGCTATTATTTATTTATTTATTTACTTATTTATTTATTTATTGACATTTGTTAACTGCGTTTGTCCAACTGGGCTTGTGGTCCATTTTCAGTGGAGACCCAAAGAGAAAAGCTCCAGTAATACATTTTAAAACAAGTACAATTTTAAACAATATTGATATAATAGCAGTTATAGCAAAATGATTCACATATGTTGGGTTACATGCATAAAGTTAAAGTTGCATTAAAAAAAGCTAAGTAACAATTTTACATTGATATAGTTCAATAGGTCAACAACAAACATTTTTTGTTTGTATAAAATTGTGCAAATGCATAGTAGACATATTGGAGAGAGGGGTGTAATGAGGTACTAAGTATGGTCCTTTTGAGGGTACATAAAGGGAAGGAAGACTAGGTAGGGTTATGGCAAGGGTAGGTTCTGGAATTGAGAAAATAAGCTTTTAGTTCATTTTTAAAGTGTGAGGTGTGGGAGATTGAACGTAAGTCAAGGGGAAGTTTGTTCCAAGCATGGGCAAGGGAGTGTTTGTAGAGTAGTTTGCCTACTGACCTTTTTGGGTGGTAGATATCAAGTAATTGTTGGTTAGAAGTATGGAGGGTCCAGGATGGGATGTAGATGGAGACTAAGGAAGATAGAGATGGACAGAAGGAGGGTTTATAAAGAATAGAGAGTAGCATATGAAATTGATAAGATAGCAGAAACTGGGGAAGTTCAAGCCATTGAAGAGTGTTTAAAGAAATGCAGTGGTGTGAGTTGTATGGGGAGTTAGTAATGAATCTGGCTATTTTATGGTAAGTCTGTTGCAGTTTGTTTAGAGTGGAGGCCTGGATATTGGTAAGAACTGGGGCGGTGTATAAGAGGGAGGGGAGGAGGAGTGCCTGGCCCAGGGTAAGTCTAGATTCACGGGTTAGGAAATTTTTGTTCCGATATAGCAGACCTAGTTTCTGGTTTGTTTTCTTTTTATACATTGGAGTATGTATAGGTTGAACTTGAGTTCTTCATCGATAATGACCGCTAGGAGTTTAGTGTGGGTGTCAGGTTGGATGTTTGTATTGATAGAAGATGTAATAAAAAATGAGGTTTTGTGATGAGAAAGAGAATGGGGAAGGAAAAGTAAGAGTTTGGTCTTTTTGGGATTTAGGATCAGTAGGTTGTGAGAAAGCCATTGTTGAGTGGATAGCAGGGCCTGTTGGGTCAGGGAGTGTAGTTCAGGAATGTTATTTGAGATGGATATAAGTGTGGAGTCGTCAGCATACTGAATAAGGGGGGATTCTTTGCATGAGCTGTAAAGATCATTGGTGAAGATGTTAAACAAAAAGGGTCTCAAGATGGAGCCTTGGCAAACACCAGTGGAGATGGGAAGGAAAGGTGAGGAGGATGAGAGCCATTTGACAGATTGCTCCCTGCCAGATAGGTAACTATTAAACCAGGCAAGTGTGAAGGGGGGGTAGGTGGAGATTTGTGAGTTTGGATAGTAGTAGAGGATGAGAGACAGTATCAAAGGCTTTGGAGAGATCTAGAAAGAGACAAGAAATGAGTTTATTGTTGTCTAGGGCCTGTGCAATGATATGAGTGAAGGAGATGAGGGCAGTGTTGGTGCTGTGGTGAGGATGAAATCTATGTTGGGTAGGGTAAGTAAGTGGTGTGTGAGGAGGTGATTGAGAAGCTGTGAGTGAATACATTTTTCTAATATCTTGGAGAAGGAGGACAGAATGGCAATGGGTCAGTAATTTGAGGGGTCAGTGGAGTTTCCACCTTTATGAAGAGGGATAGTGAAAAAAGATTTCCAAAGGGTGGGGACATTTGATTTCAGAATAGATTGATTAATTAGTATAGATACAGAGTAGGCAATTGAGTCAGCAGCAAGTTTGAGGAATGTAGGAGATAGATTGTCAGTGGAAGGAAATCAAGGTTTTAGCTTGAGTAGTAGAGATTTGATGTAAGTAATGGGAACTGGCTCAAATGAAAACAAAGTTGTGTTAGTGGGACTTGGAGAGGTGGGTGTTGAAGTAGAGTATGGCTTAGAGGTTACCAGATTTTGGATGGAAGAGATAAAGTGTTTATTCAGGAGGGTAGCTGTTTCCTGAGAGGAAGAGTTACAGTATGGGGAGGGATTAGAGGGCTTTCCAGGATAGAGGATGTTGTTGAGAGTTGACCAAAATTGTTGAGGATTGGATTTGTTGTTAAGCTGAGCAGAGCTATAGTATAACTTTTTGTCATTAGTTGTATGTTTTTTTGCAAGGTTCCTCAGTTGCCTGCATTTTTGAAGAAAAGGTGGTTGTTTAGTTTTAGTCCAGGTTTTCCAAGCATTATCTCTTTGTTTCATAAGGGACCTAGTCTTTTTGGAGAGCTAGGGAGCATGGTTTGATTTTACTCTGATCTTCCTAGAGGGAGCTAAGGAGTTTAGAATATTCATGAAGTTGCTATTGAAAGTGCTTACAGCATTGTTTAGGGGGAGGTGTTTTAGGATGGACCAGTCTATGTTGTGGAGAATGGAGTTAAATTGGGATGAATTGAAAGTCGATAGTTTTCGATAGTCTTTGATAAGGAGGTGTTTAGGAATATGGGAGTAGTGCCTTAAGATTGTGGTAGGGAGATGATCACTGTTGGAGGCAGGTAAGGTGGTGGGATTGTGGTATTGGTGGGGGGAATTGGTAAGGATCCAGTCTATGATGGAGCTGGAAGTGGAATTTTTATGGAAGCGAGTGGGAGATGTTATAAGTTGGTGGAAACCGTGCAGGTGGATACTGAGTTGTGGGGAGTCAGTTGTGAGTTTGGACCAATCAATGTTGACATCACCAAGGATAAGTGTCTCATATTGTATGTTGTGGGAGAACCAGGATAGGATGTTTTCAAGAATGGGCAGATTGTTACCAGGTTGAAGGTAGATAGAGGCGATTGCAAGTTTTTTGTAGGGATTCAGATGGCAGTTAAGGATGACGATTTCAGCTGGGAAGAAGTCAGGAATTAGGAAAGGGCATGGTGAGAGGTTAAGAATGTTTGAGTAGAGGATGGCCATGCCACCACCTTTTTTTACAGGTCTATCAGACCGGAAGATATTTTAACCTAGTGGGAGTATTTCACTATTTGAGATTTATGGCTTGAGCCAGATTTCAGATAGAGAGAGGATGTGAGGGGTATTGAGAGCTATCCATGAGTGCAGCTCAGTGACTTTATTTGCTAGACTCTGAATATTCAATGAGTAAATAGTTAAGTATTTGGATTGAGGTGATTGTTGTGACTGAGGTTGGTGACTGTTAGAGTAGTAAGATGGGGGCAGTGTAGAGGTAGTTTTGGGGAGAGAAGAGGGGCCAGGGTTGGGATGAATGTCTCCAGAACAAAGTAGGTTTTTAGTGAGGAGAGAGTGTGTAGTAGATGCTAGATGAAGTTTGTATAGTTTTGACTTAGCTTTGTGGGACGGTTTAAAAACCTGTATTATGGATAGTTTATATACACTTGAGTTAGAGGTAATAAAGAGATTAGGGGAGATAGTAAAAGATGAAGTAGTTGGATCTATGTTGTATGAGTGAGAAGTTGGTGAACATAGGAGTGTGTCAGAGAGAATGGAGTGGTAAGAGGTAGAGATAGAGAGAATAATGAGTAGTGTAGAAGATATTAGAAAATAATACATGTTGGAATACAATATGGTCAGATAGAGTAGGTAGAGAGACAGTGGTATAGAGGAAGTGGTGTTGACAAGATTGACAGATTAATCAGGTGGTTGTGACAATAGGCAGGAAGTGGAATTGTAGTGGCTAGTGGGGCAGGAAGGGGAGGGATAATTAGGTATAAAGGTAATTGTAATGGGGTGGGTGAGAATCGGGGTAGGGTATGGGGAGCGAAGTGAGCCCGAGCATAACAAGGGTGAATGCAGCGACGCTACCATCATGGTCAAGATGAAGTCATAGAAACAATCAGAAAAATATAGTGAAAAACTAGCTTGAGAGACAAGGATATAAAGTTTCTAAAGGTATAGTCACCAGAAATAAAATAAAAAGAAACAAAATATGAACAGAAGTAAGCTTACAAAAGGACACTGGCCTCAAGCTACACAAGCAGATTTACTTGAAGCAATCCTAGTGCTGTATGGTTACTAGCAGCTAAAAGCAAGGCAAAACATAAAAAAAATAATATGTAAGAGTCTGAAGACAGTAAAATAGGGCAGGTGCACTAGGAAAGGCATTTATGAGTAAGGCTAGAAATGAATTCAGGGAAGGGTAAAGTGCAGAATAGGAGAATATACACAGAAACAGTATGAGGATAGTGGGTAACCAAAGAGAAAGGATAGGAGCTGCTGGTGTCTGCTTTTCGTGGTGACTAGCAAAAAAACACTGTAAATTCTTGTTGTGCTTATAAAGTCTAGCATTAATTAAAATATTAGCTTATGTAATAGTTATTTACTGGGGCACATACTTCAATGGTATTATTTTAAGCTTAAAATGGTGGCTTCCAGACAGATAGTTAGAGTTGCAGGGTATCTGTTAAGGTCCTAAAACCTGTGTTGCCTGTACTGTGGCCAGGAGAAAACTGCAGGAAAAAATCCACTAGGGTTCAGTGGTATTATTTTAAGCTTAAAATGGTGGCTTCCAGGCAGATAGTTAGAGTTGCAGGGTATCTGTTAAGGTCCTCAAACCTGTGTAGCCTGTACTGTGGCCAGGAGAAAACCACAGGGAAAAATTCACTAGGGTTCAGTGGTATTATTTTAAGCTTAAAATGGTGGCTTCCAGACAGATAGTTAGAGTTGCAGGGTATCTGTTAAGGTACTCAAACCTGTGTTGCCTGTACTGTGGCCAGGAGAAAACCACAGGGAAAAATCCACTAGGGTTCAGTGGTATTATTTTAAGCTTAAAATGGTGGCTTCTGGACAGATAGTTAGAGTTGCAGGGTATCTGTTAAGTTCCACAAACCTGTGTTGCCTGTACTGTGGCCAGGAGAAAACTGCAGGGAAAAATCCACTAGGGTTCAGTGGTATTATTTTAAGCTTAAAATGGTGGCTTCCGGACAGATAGAGTTGCAGGGTATCTGTTAAGGTCCTCAAACCTGTGTTGCCTGTACTGTGGCCAGGAGAAAACTGCAGGGAAAAATCCACTAGAGTTCAGTGGTATTATTTTAAGCTTAAAATGGTGGCTTCTGGACAGATAGTTGGATTTGCATGGTATTTGTTAAGGTCATCAAACCTGTGTTGCCTGTACTGTGGCCAGGAGAAAACCGCAGGGAAAAATCCACTAGGGTTCAGTGGTATTATTTTAAGCTTAAAATTATGGCTTTCGGACAGATAGTTAGAGTTGCAAGGTATCTGTTAAGATCCTCAAACCTGTGTTGCCTGTACTGTGGCCAGGAGAAAACCACATGGAAAAATCCACTAGGGTTCAGTGGTATTATTTTAAGCTTAAAATGGTGGCTTCCAGACAGATAGTTAGAGTTGCAGGGTATCTGTTAAGATCCTCAAACCTGTGTTGCCTGTACTGTGGCCAGGAGAAAACCACAGGGAAAAATCCACTAGGGTTCAATGATATTATTTTAAGCTTAAAATGTTGGCTTCCAGACAGATAGTTAGAGTTGGAGGGCATTTGTTAAGGTCCTCAAACCTGTGTTGCCTGTACTGTGGCCAGGAGAAAACCGCAGGGAAAAATGCACTAGGGGTCAGTTGTATTATTTTAAGCTTAAAATGGTGGCTTCCGGACAGATAGTTAGAGTTGCAGGGTATATGTCAAGGTCCTCAAACCTGTGTTACATGTGCTGTGGCCAGAAGAAAACTGCAGGGAAAAATCCACTAGGGTTCAGTGGTATTATTTTAAGCTTAAAATGGTGGCTTCCGGACAGATAGTTAGAGTTGCAGGGTATCTGTTAAGGTCCTCAAACCTGTGTTGCCTGTACTGTGGCCAGGAGAAAGCTGCAGGGAAAAATCCTTACTTTTTTCCTCTGTACCACTCAGTGCGCTCTGACAATATTTTATAACTTATTTGTGTATGCTGTTATCTTTCTTTTTCTCCTCTGTATAACATATTGATTACGTATTCTTTATATATGTATTTTATATTGACCTGTATAATGTCTAATCAAGCTTTTCTCACTGGCCCTACTTTGAAAGTGGCTTTTATGCCCAGTTAAACCTTCCTGGTAACCAAATGTCAAATAAATAAACAAATATCCATACTAAATGCAAAAGCAACAGTTACTTCCTTGAAAGACAAGTTGTTAACTTGCTGTTGCAGGTGGAACGCCTCAATCTAAATAAGAATTAGCTCATCTAAAGAGGTAACTATATTTTTATTATACATCATACTTTGCAGATATACGTACATTGTTGTTCAATAGTTGTATGACATCATTTTGTGGGTGGGGTTTTAGAAAAATCCTGAGTAAACAGTGAAACTAAAAAAAAAAAAAATCAGACTTTTTTTACTTGCAGCTTTAACATGAGGTGTATAATAGAAAATTAAAATAATTGTAAACAAAGATGCTTCCAAATGTAGCCAATACACTTTAATGTTAAACATTGATAAGGGGATGAAAAACTGCAATTTGTAAGCATACACTGGCCTATATCAACATTAATATCACATCTACTCCACTTTCTCCTTTCTTTTACTTGGTGTGACTGTGTGACTGTAGAGTTGATATATATATATATATATATATATATATATATATATATATATATATATATATATACATATATATATATAAGTTCTGGGGAATGGGGAGCTTGAATGTAGGGCATCTTGCTCTCCTGAAAAAAATACTTAAAGATATTGATTTCTTGGACTTCTCTGTTTCAGGCATTATTTTTTGGCATGTCTGATGCTCAAAATTCTACAGTTCAGTGATACATAGTAGAATCTATTTCTTTTTGTATGTGAAGTTGTTTGATTGTTGTTTATGCAAATCTTTTGAAACAATTGCCAGACTATACACATTTGCATTGAGTGATGACAATTTAAGATTATTCAGGATGCATTATGACACATTTAGGTATCTCCTACAGGTCACCTTAGAGTCCAAATTTATTCATACAAGAATGATTGGAAATTCAAATAGTTATAGGCTTATAGGTTCATAGGTTCATAGGTTCATACTAGGCTATCTGCCCGAGGGCATTTACAAGCCTAGCCCATCGTTTTGTGGCTTAGGCCACCCCTTTAGTATGGGGAACTATACCCATTATTTTTCTGTGCCTCTGTCGAGCAGTGACACTGAGGTAATCCCTGGGGTATATCTGCGATCTCCCATCCATTGGTCAAGATTTCTCTTGAACAAGGCCAGCGAGGTGCTCTGCCTCACATGTACCGGGATTTTGTTCCACAGCATAGGGAGTCTTTGGGTGATGAATCTATCCCTCCAGCACGTCCTATTAATAGCCGTGTCAAGGTTTAAGTCTCCGCCCTTGTGGCTCTGATGGATCTAGATTTTTGAGGTGAAGCATATTCATCAAATCTGGGTTTGACATGGCCTTGTATGTTAGGCAAAGGTCACCTCTGAGCAAGCGGTGCGACTGAATAGAGCTGGAGTTCTTTCAGTCGGGCAGCATAGGACAGATTTTGAGACCCTTTATCCTTTTGGTGAGGAACTTTGTGGCCTCTCCAGCTGCTGCAAGTGTCGGGTCAGATACATTCCGAATGGGGCATTGTACTCAATCATTGGTCTGATGAGTGATGAGTAAAGGGAGACTATGACCTCCCTTGATCTAGATGAGAATCCCTTCATGATAAGGTGGGCAATGTAGAAGGTCTTCCTAACTACTTTAGCTACATGGGTGTCGAATGACAGACTACTATCAACCTGGGTCCCCAGGTCCCTGATAACTTCTTCTGTGCTCAGTGGATTGCCACCTATTTGGTAGCTAGGGGTAACCTTGTTTTTCCCGAAGGGTATGACTATGCATTTTTGGCATTTAACTTTAGGCCGTGGCTCTGGCACCAGTTATCCGTTTCTGTGAGACCCTTCTGAAGGATATCTGTGTCAGATGTGTTTTCTACTATGGCGCCCAGTTTGCAGTCATCTGCAAACTTTGTCAGCCATAACCCTCCTGTGTTTGCTTGTACTTGGAAAAGTAGATGCCAAACAAGAGTGGGCCCAGGACTGAGCCCTGTGGGACACCACTTGTGACAGGCTTTGAGTCTGACATGGCGCCAGCAACTCTGACCCTGTGGGTTCTGTCACTCAGCCAGTTTGCAACCCATCTTGTGATGTATGGGTTGACATTTAAGCTGATGAGTTTTTCAATGATACCCGAATGGGGTATTGTATCGAAGGCCTTAGCCAGATCGAGGTAGGCTGTATGGACTGCCTTTCCCTCATCAATGGCTTTGGTGACTGTTTGAAAAAGTCAACCAAGTTTAAAAGGCATGATCTGCCTTTGACAAAGCCAAACTGGGTTGGATCCAAAGTCTGCAAATTCCTATGTCTTTATTTATGAGGTCCATTATGATCCTCTCCATGGCTTTGCAGATAAGGCTTGTCAAGCTAATGGGCGGTAATTTCCAGGGTCGGTGGAGGCACCGCCTTTGTGAAGTGGTACCACAGTTGCAGTGCGCCACTCCTGGGTACGTATCCAGAGGTAAGACTTTGATTAAACAGCTGTCCTAGCTGTGGGTTTAATTCCTCATTGAGTTCATGGAGCACACAGCCGGGGACACCATCAGGTCCCATGGATGCTGTGTTTTTGCTTTGGAGAGAGCAGTTCTCACTTGGGCTGGAGATGTTTGGGGGCTGCAATCGTTTGGTATAGATATCTCTCCTTTTGGGGAGGGGAGAAGTTTGCACTGAACCTGTCAGCCAGTATGTTGGCAATGTCTGTAGGATCAGTAATCTTCACATCATTTTGAACTAGCTCTGAGCATATCTGGGAGTTTCCTCCCAGGTTTCTAACATAGCTAAAGAAGGCCTTATGATTGTCTTTTGAGTCTTTAGCTATTTTTCTCTCGAAATTTGCTTTGGATGATTTTATGAGAGCTCTTAGTTTTTACTTATAGTGATCAAGGGTGTCTTACCTTTTAAGGATTTTGCTCTATCTTGTAGTAGCTTCCTCCTTTTGTTGTAGAGTTTGTTTATGGCTGGGGTCCACCAGACTGGATGCTTGCCTTTGGTACAAAGAGTCTTTGTTTTGCTTGGGATTGCCTTATCCATGCAGTCCTGCAGGTGCTGGTAGAAGGCATTTGTAAGTGATTCAGCGGCTTGAGTACTGTTTTCCCGCTCGGGGCCTTAAAGGAGACCACACTAGTCTTTAGAAGTGTGAAGTCGGCTTTTGAGAAGTTCTTTACTGTGGTCTTTTTATTTCAGGTGGGGTGGGATGAGGACCTCCAGCGAGATTAGTTTGTGGTCTGATCTCACCAGTGAGGGTACACCTCCGGTGTTGAACATTGTGCTCCCATGTTCGTGATGATGAGATCAAGTATGTTATCTCCTCTTGTGGGGATGGTGACTAGTTGTTCCATGGCATTTGAGTTTATGAATTCCAGGAACTTTTGGGCTAGGGTGTTTGGGCTTGAGTAGTGTTCCCAGTCTATATTAGGGTAATTGAAGTCACCTAGTATGATGGTGTTTGGTGATACATTTATCCCTCTAGTGTTTTCAGGAAGGCCATGTGAGGTTCCTGAGTTTGTGAGGGTGGCCTGTAACATGCTACAATTTGCAGAGCAGTCTTGCCTATGGTTAATTGCACCTGGATGGTCTCCGATGCATCGTGCGTTGCCACCAGTCTTGAGGTGTGGGTGTCCTTGATGAATATGGATACCCTCCTTTCTTGGTATTGTCCAGATTTTGGGGCCGGAACGCATGATATGAGGTAAAACCTGATAGCGCGGGTGCTCTCAGGAGCCTTGAACCAGGTTTCTGTCACAGCACAGACATCGATGTTCTCCATACTGAGAAGGGCCTCGAGCGTGCATTTTGAGATTTAGACTTCTGGCATTGAGCAGCATTACCCTTAGTTTTTTCCTTTTTGTGTTCTAGGGTGGTAGGTTTAGAATTTGAGCCTTGCCTAAAAAGGCACTATGGGGTGGCAAGAGCCTTTGCCAATATCCGGAATCCCAGGGTGACAGGTGCAAGCCGCCCCTTGAAGCAGCGTGGCTTGTCCAGCATGTCATCCCAGGCAGACAGACACTGGATCCCCTTTGAATGACACCAGTGTTTAAGCCAATTGTTAAAGCTGATCATCTTATCTCTGTATTGTGGCATCATTCTTGGTGAAGGTAGGATACTGCTCAAGGTCAGGGTCATACCTGTCTGGGCTACATAATCAGAGAGCTCCTCAATGTCTCTTTTCATGTAGTCCAAGGAGGTACGTCTCAGGTTGTTTACACCAGCGTGGACAATGACTGAATCATATTTGTACCTGCTGTTGAGAGACCTGAGTGCTTGCGTTATGTGGCGGATTCTAGCGCCCGACAGGCAGCTTACTGTGAACTTCTCCTTACTCAGTCTGGTGAGCGGGACGTCAGTGTGTCTGACTATGGAGTCACCAATGACTAGTGTGTCTGGCATTGTGTTTGGCCTTAAGGGCTGTGACTGTTTGACACTCTGACTGTGAGGTCTATGTGTTGCAGGTGAATGAGATGCCTTCTTGCACATTTAGCAGAAATCATGCAGTGGCATCACATTGAGAGGACTTTTCAAAAGTAAGGGTAATGTTATTGTATAGCATATAGGTCAGTGATTAAGCTTGGGAATTGTGCCATGTATATTAGATTTGAAACTGAATTTAAAATGACTAGATCCATTGATTTAGGGTTACTTAAGCATATGAACTCCATCATCAAAGAAGAAATGATTGAATGGTGCATTTATCATACTTACTAATTCATAATGAACTAAATTCCCTGTTGCAGACACATCATTATAACCAGCTATTAAATGGCATAACTTCTTTCACCTATATGCCTGTTATGCACAGTGTGCATAGATTCACACTGAACCAAAAAAACTCTTCTTATATAAGAAATTAAGCAGAATTACCGTCTGCTGCTTCATATTACAAGTACAATGCTGAAAAGTATTTGTTTTTGCAACAACAATAATTAATCTAAAATTCTTTCTGTAGCATTGCAAATATGTGTAATCCACTCTCCACTGTCAGCACATTTTGCAGTGAATGGACATATCATAGTAACTGCTTATTTAGTATAGTTAGGAAATTGTTAGGCTTTCTCGCCATGGCGTGTACTGTGAATGAACATTTATATTCCATGCATGAACCTTACCTAGAACTTTATGATTTCAGTTTACCTAATATATGTTTCTCACCTGGATATTACCACAGTGAGGTAGGGCTACTGGGGGGATATATTCTGACTTACAATTTATATTTTGCTTTATGAATGATAGCACCTTTATCACTCTTTTTCTAAAGTCTCAGTCATGTCATTATCCAGATGCAGATTAGTGTAAGTTTGGTCTGGATTGCAATGAATAGAAAACTGCTACATATCTATTTAATAATATTAACTAGCATTAAGATTCCATTCTTAACATTGTTTGGATGACTTTTTTTCAAGACTATCTTCAAGCTCCTCTTTTCCCAGAATCATATCACTATATTTCACATTTGAGGGTTATCTGTGTTAATCAGATAGCTTCTGCGCTGCTTTATGCATTATTTTCCAAAAAAGCAAACAATAGCCATCAAATTCTTGAACAATGACTTCTAAATTGGCTAAGAATACGCAGTTTTGCTCCTCTGAGAACACTACCCTGTGGATTCAATAAACTCTGTGTACACTCTGTGCAAAGGCTACATAGAGTTTACGTGTTTGCATGGTGAGCAGAAGCATTAATTACATATTCATACAGCACACTGCATTTAAACATAAAAAGTGAAGGTTCTTGGCTAGCAAAAGTGTTGCCAGCCAGGAAACCATGTAAAGCAACACGGAGAGCAGAATACATGTAAAGCTGTTTACCTATGAACAAATTAGGTCTGCGTGATTGCATTGAATGCCACAGTGATTTCCAGGGTTAATAATACAGCAATGTATATAGTCCAAATGCATTACATGAAAGTATATACAATGCAGGGTATTGTAGAAATCTATTTCAGGAATACTGAACAAAACTTGTGTAAATGATCAGTAAGGATACATAGACTGCATTATAAATAAGCAGTCAGGGGAAGTGTGTGTATTGCATTAGGATGCACAGATGAACTGTAGGAATGAACACAGGGAAAGAGGACAAGTGAAACATACTAATGTACAGCAGACAAGGGCATGTCAGTGAAAACAGTTGGAGCATGAACACTAATCACATATCAATATGATACAGTGTGGACTACAACGTGAATGTATATGCAGAATGTACCATCACACAGGATGATCACACAATATAAACAAAAAATGATCAACTTCAATAACTGGTTTAGCTTCTAGTGTCAATCCAGGGAGATGCAATATCTCTCAGCCTGGGATTGGCTGGTTGAGAAGGTCATGCTGGTTTGTCAGAGATGGTCTGTACCTTTGTCCTCTAGGCTGTCGGATACTGGCAAAGGCACTTGCCCCCCATAGTGCCGTTATCAGGCAATGTCAAAGCAACAAAAGTTCAGATGTAAAAACTCCACTGGAGAGAAACTCATGGTTCTGCTGCTTAATGCTAGGTGCCTAAACATGAAGCTGCAGAGGAAGGAATTGCCAACCTTTTTCAAGTACAATGTAGAGAAATGGATGGGAGACGTCAAATTCATACTGGAGTGGCACCAATGTCCCTCATGGACAAGGGTTGTCAGTGTTGACCATAGACTTCTTCTGTGAATTACATCTACCTAGTAAGGACAATTGGGGCTACTTGGGGTAAACATGGCTGGGCTTGTAAGGGCTGTAAGGGCACTAACCAAGAAAAGAAAAGGTATACTAACAACTGCAAAGGAAGGGCTCAGAGCAGGCAATAATACAGCAACAAAAGAGCAGAACCAAACCACCACGACTGTTCAGGATAAACACAATAGTGCTTCGATAAAAAATGCAAAAAATCTTTATTGAGGAGCTCAAAGTAAGTGCTTTTACAACCTCTGTAGTCGCTTCATGAGACTACATTCAAACAAACAGTTTCTCACCTTAAATGCATCGAGCAATTAACACCTTGTGAATTGAATCAAGTCATTAAAAAAACACAGAACCTAAAAACAGTATATAGTAAAAAGACACAATAAAATTATATATATATATATATATATATATATATATATATATATATATATATATATATATATATATATGTATGTATATAAAACACACTAAGTAGCTGCATATTAGACACATTAAATAACAATATGTGAAACATGTTGAATAACTAATATCTGCCTTAATAAAGATATAAACAAGAATACATATATAAAATTAGATATAATAAAATATATGCATATATACATCTCTCTGTCTCATTAATGTTTTAAACTTCTAGCTTTAAGAAACAGCTTCAAAGAAACCATTTCATTAACACCAGGTGGTATATGTGCATTTAATTTAAGAATCCACTTTTGTTCTAAAGCTTCGGTGCGATTCTTAATGTCACCACCTCTCTTCCCTTCTGATAAAATATCCAAAACCAAAAATGTAAAAATGTGAGAACTACCTTCCTGTTCTATGTGCTTATATAGAGCACTGGTAGTTTTATGATTATTGATATCCCTATAATGCTCTTGAATACGCTCCTTAAGCGTATAATTTGTCTTGCCTACATAGTAGGCGTTGCATGCTGTGCAAAAAGCAAAATATATTAGATTCTTAGTTTTACAATCAGCGTAGTGTGTAGCCAGTATCTCAAAGTTTGGAGCCATATGAGTATATTTAAAGCAGGAGTGCACATGCTGACACACTGTGCAATTCCTGCATATGTAAGTACCTTTCCTTTGTGACATCTTGTTATAACTATTCTGTCTATCTAAATAACATAGCTGATGCTTAAAATTTTTCTTATTCTTAAAGGCAAACCTAGGTGTATCATCCAGTAATCCATTTAGTTCACCTATATTCTTTAAAATATTCCAGTTCTGTTTAAATACATCACAGAATGTTCCAATATCCCCAGTATATGTGAGCGAAAATCTAAGTTTATTTTGTTCACTAGAGTCATGCCCTATATTATGATCTATTCTATCCATAAACAGAGGTTTACCTCTGAAGGACCTCTCTGCTATTAATTCAGATACCTGTGAACAAAACATCTTATGTGAATAACCTCTATCTTTGAATTCACTCCCCAGATCATCAAGCGCTTTCTGAAGTTGGACATCATCATTATGCAGTCTCATAGTTCTAAGAATTTGTCCTCTTACTACATTTTTACTGACAAATTTAGGGTGCATGCTGCTTCTATGCAGCAATGCATTTCTCCTAGTCAGTTTCCTATATATGCTAGTCTGAATACCTAAGATGTCATTTTTCTTAAGTTTAACGTTCAGGAAGTCTATCTCTTCTGAAGACACTTTACTAGTAAATTTAAGAAACAATGTTATGGTATTCAGAAACTCAATAAAAATGTTCAGCTCATCTAGCGTGCCTGTCCACAGGAGAAGAACATCATCCACAAATCGAGTATACCATTTCTGGTATGGTTGAAAAGTTGGATTGGTCAGGAAAGAGGTACTCTCCCATTCAGCTAGAGCTAGATTGGCATAGCTATTGGCACAGGGAGTCCCCATAGCTACACCAATCTTCTGAAGGTACATGTCACTACCAAAGCAAAACACATTATTTTCTAATATAATCTCCAACATTGAGCATATCAAATTCACTTTGTCACTAGAGAACGTTAGATGCCTGATATTCTCAATGCCCCAAGCATTGGGGATCACTGTAAATAATGATGTAATGTCCACAGTAACAAAAAAGTAGTGCTCCGTGGTATTCCTAACTACATCATATAGCTTATATAAAAATGTATTTGTGTCTTTTAATACACTGCCACAGGCCTCAACTACTGGTTGTAAGGACTTTTCCACATAAATGGATAAAGGCTTAGTACTCCAGCCTCTGCTGGAGACAATGAGTCTCATCGGGGGGGGGGGGTATAGAAGTTTTTATGGACTATAGGTAGTCCTTAGATAGAGGGGTACAAAGGTATGTCAACAATAAAATATTTGAATAATTCTTCTGATATTCTACCTTCCATCAACAGATGAAAAATCATCACAGACATCTATCAGAAATAGATCTATCTTGTATAGCAGTACTTTTCTGATATGTATCAACATCATTCAATAGTAAAAGCATTTGCGAAAAATATAAATCTTTGTTGAGTACTACTACTCCTCCCCCCTTATCTGCAGGTTTAATTTCAATAGATAATAGATGTTTTTGCTCATAAAAGTGCCTGATTTTCAGTTGTGCTGAGATTATAGTGATCACAATGAGTCCCATCTGCAAAAATATGTCTAATTTCAGCCTCACATACTGCATCAAAAGTACCCACTACCGGATGCATTTTAGGAATGAAACTACTGGGTTTGGAGAAGGTTGAGTGTACAGGATCAGACTTCCCAAACATAGTTTTTAACGTGAGTGTTCTAGCAAAAAGCCTCAACTTTTGCAAAATGTCAGCTAAGTCAGTTTTCTGGGTGGGAATAAAAGATAATCCTCTATTTAAAACAGATAGTTCTGTTTCAGTCAAAGTAATGTCAGATATATTCAGGACCAAACCTTTGAAACCTGGCTCCTGGTGAATCTCTGCTGCTGTGTTGGAACATTCTGCCTGTTCAGGCCTTTGCCTCTCCTTCCACGGCTCCTCGATCTCTCTTTGATGGGCAGCAGTTCTTGTAATTGGAAAAGGAAGTAGTGGCAATTCCTTCAGTTGCCTCTCTCTTCCAAAAAAGGTTTAGTTATAGTATTAGGGTTAACACTGTCAACCTTACTGAAGGTAGAGGAATGGTCTATGGATGCAGTACTGGTTACCTCTGGTGCAGTACCTAGCGAGTACATAACTTCAGCGGGTCTCGCTGGTAAGTTAATGTCTTCTTCCACTGTCCTTGTAGAAGGGGATATATCATGTAGCTCAGGAGGTCATTCATACTTCTGTAGGGTAGGTCTGGGCCATGTGAAGACCTTCCCACTCTGGAATATGTTAAATTTATCTGAAGTTTCTTTAACTTGCCGCTCTGCAGGCGTTTTTTATATCCCAAAATCTGTTTGTGTAAAATGTCAATTCTAACAAGAATACTGTCACTAGAGAAAGTATTCAGCATATTCGTGTAGGAATGCTTCAAGTCCTCAGTCAGTTCATGTTCCTGAGGTAAAAAATATTCAATCAGCAATTTCATGTAGTCATATCCTAACTGTAGGTTCATTTGTTGCCATTTTGTAAGGAGATCAGGATATAGGTCTCCATAAGTAGGCTTAGTTAGGACTCGTAGTCCCCTGGGTACAATTTTATACCTTAGTGCAGCCTCAGAATAAAGTCTCTGCTATTGCAGATGTTTATATTTGAACATTTTATTCTCATAATCACAAAATTGTTCCTTAAAACGTAGCTGCATACTTTCATTAGCATTAATGCATCGCTCAGGGAAGATAGGCTGACTGATTAGAGGGTTAGTTTCCATACATAGTATACGATCCAAATTGCTGCTGGTGGATATCCCCATATTGACTTCAAATCCTTCAGCCATGTTCAGTGTTGGTATCACAAACAGCAAAACCAAGAAAAGAAAAGGTATATCAACAACTGCAAAGGAAGGGCTCAGAGCAGGCAATAATACAGCAACAAAAGAGCAGAGCCAAACCACCACGACTGTTCAGGATAAACACAATAGTGCTTCGATAAAAAATGCAAAAAATCTTTACAGAAGAGCTCAAAGTAAACGCTTTCACAACCTCTGTGGTTGCTTCATCAGACTACATTCAAACAATTTCTCAGCTTAAATGCATCGAGCAATTAACACCTTGTGAATTGAATAAAGTCATTAAAAAAAAATGTACTTAAAAACAATATATAATGAAAAGACATGATAAAATTATATACACACATATATATATATATATATATATATATATATATATATATATATATATATATATATATACATACATGTATATAAAACATACTAAGTAGCTGCATATTAGACACATTAAATAACAATATGTGAAACATGTTGAATAACTAATAGCTGCCTTAGTAAAGATATAAACAAGAATACATGTATAAAATTAGATAGAATAAAATATATGCATATATACATCTCTCTGTCTCATTAATGTTTTAAACTTCTAGCTTTAAGAAACAGCTTCAAAGAAACCATTTCATTAACACCAGATGGTATATATGCATTTAATTTAAGAATCCACTTTTCTTCTAAAGCTTCTGTGTTATTCTTAATGTCACCACCTCTCTTCCCTTCTGATAAAATATCCAAAACAAAAAATTTAAAAATGTGTGAACTACCCTCTTGTTCTATGTGCTTATATAGAGCACTGGTAGTTTTATGATTATTGATATCCCTATAATACTCTTGAATACGCTTCTTAAGCATACGATTTGTCTTGCTTACATAGTAGGCGTTGCATGCTGTGCAAAAAGCAAAATATATTAGATTCTTAGTTGTACAATCAGTTTAGTGTGTAGCCACTATCTCAAAGTTTGGAGCCATATGAGTGTATTTAAAGCAGGAGTGCACATATTGACACGTTGTGCAATTTCTGCATATATAAGTACCTTTCCTTTGTAACATTTTATTATAACTATTCTGTTTATCTAAGTAACATAGCTGACGCTTAAGATTTTTCTTATTCTTAAAGGCAAACCAAGGTGTATCATCCAGTAATCCATCTAGTTTACCTTAGTCTTTAAAATATTCCAGTTCCATTTAAATACATCACAGAATGTTCCAATATCCCCAGTATAAGTGAGTGGAAATCTAAGTTTATTTTGTTCACTGGGGACATGCCATATATTATGATCTATTCTATCCATAAACAGAGGTTTACCTCTGGAAGACCTCTCTGCCATTAATTCAGATAACTGTGTACAAAACATCTTATGTGAATAACCTCTATCTTTGAATTCACTCCCCAGATCATCAAACGCTAACTGAAGTTGGACATCATCATTATGCAGTCACATAGTTCTAAGAATTTGTCCTCTTACTACATTTTTACTAACAAATTTAGGGTGCATGCTGCTTCTATGCAGCAATGCATTTCTCCTAATAATTTTTATTGAGTTTCTGAATACAACAACATCGTTTCTTAAATTTACTAGTAAAGTGTCTTCAGAGGAGATAGACTTCCTGGACGTTAAACTTAAGAAAAGTGACATCTTAGGTATTCAGACTAGCATATAAGAAACTGACTAGGACAAATGCATTGCTTCATAGAAGCAGCATGCACCCTAAATTTGTCAGTAAAAATGTAGTAAGAGGACAAATTCTTAGAACTATGTGACTGCATAATGATGAGGTCCAACTTCAGTTAGCGCTTGATGCTCTGGGGAATGAATTCAAAGATAGAGGTTATTCACATAAGACGTTTTGTACACAGGTATCTGAATTAATGGCAGAGAGGTCTTCCAGAGGTAAACCTCTGTTTATGGATAGAATAGATCTTAATATATGGCATGACCCTAGTGAACAAAATAAACTTAGATTTCCACTCACATATACTGGGGATATTGGAACATTCTGTGATGTATTTAAATGGAACTGGAATATTTTAAAGACTATAGGTGAACTAGATGGATTACTGCATGATACACCTTGGTTTGCCTTTAAGAATAAGAAAAATTTTAAGCATCAGCTATGATATTTAGATAGACAGAATAGTTATAATAAAATGTCACAAAGGAAAGGTACTTATATATGCAGGAACCTATGAACCTATATAATGAACCTATGAACCTATATAATGAACCTATGAACCTATATACCCCAGGGATTACCTCAGTGTCACTGCTCAACAGAGGCACAGCAAAATAATGGGTATAGTTCCCCATACTAAAGGGGTGGCGTAAGCCACAAAACTATGGGCTAGGCTTGTAAATGCCCTCGGGCAGATAGCCTAGTATGAACCTATGAACCTATGAAGGAATTGCACAGCGTGTCAATATGTGCACTCCTGCTTTAAATACACTCATATGGCTCCAAGCCTTGAGATAGTGGCTACACACTACGCTGATTGCAAAACTAAGAATCTAATATATTTTGCTTTTTGCACAGCATGCAATGCCTACTATGTAGGCAAGATGAATTGCATGCTTAAAGGGAGAGTGTCAAAGATGCAGCTTTCAAAACACTTTTTATTTTTTTCACAGTAATGAATAGCTTAAGTTATATAGACTTAACCTATCCTACTTTGCCTGGATGTTTCTGTATCATTTTTGTAAATTTCACATTTTCAGCTTTTAGAGTGTCACGCTCTCAGTTTTGACAGGTAGTACCACCCACAGTGTGATGTCACTATACACACCCCTTTCCTGTCTTCGGTTCATTAAATAGGACCCTGCTTCACCTTTCCAATCTTGTTTTTATTCCCAGTCGAAATCAGAAACAACACTGCTTTGGTTCCCACAGGCACTGATCTCTGTCCATGAAGCTGTGAGCTTTACAAAAAAAAAAAAACAGTTTTGAAATAAAAAAAATTAAAAAAAAACTTAAATGCGTAAATATGGCAATGCATTTTCACTGCACTTGTCTTCTTTCGATCGCTTCAGTGCCATACCTCCTAATTTCTTTGCAAAGGAGTCGGGCTGAAAATGAAGCTCAAAAGACCCAAGATCCTGAACAAATTTTAAATATTATGTTACTTATATTATTTTTCAGACAACAAAAGGTTCCCATGAATAAGCATTTTCTTTGAAACAATACAAAACTTTAATGGGACATTGCTGTAACCGAAACTTCAGATCCCTGTCTCAGACTAAGTTCTTTGCATAAGGTACACTTTTATCCTATTTTTGTGTTTAAATGATTTATGCTGCTGCAGTAAATATATTCATTAGTTATTGGGAATAACACCTGCGGATGTTTGAAGTACCGTTGCAATGCAGTTTTGACACATTTTTTTTTTAGGTATACTATGTTTACTTTTTTGCTATTTAGTTATTTCCTCTAGTTTTATAATGTAGTAATGATCTTTAAGTACATTATTTTGTTTATTCCTCTTATTTTAAGTATTTACCATGTGGAGCGCTTCTCCCCGGGCCTCCGCTGAAAACAGGCAGCTTTGCCCAGTCAGACTTTCATGGTAAACAAACATAAAATAAAGTAAATAAAAATTTACATTTAATAAACTTTGTCAATGTAGAGACATTATTTCATTCCATTTAGTATGTACTTTTTCTGATGAAAATGTTCCTTCTTTTCAACTGAAGAATGTATGCAACAAACCTTTTAAAGCCTTGAACAACAAAATATTACCCATAGAAATCAGCTGCATTTTTCCAAAATATGGCACATTTTGATAAGTTTCCTCTACCTACCAAGAAATATAAAACTTCAGAGGCTTAGTGCCTTAACTTCATCTTAAAACCAAGAAAAATCTCAAACAGTGGTACCATTTCTAAAAATACCAAAATCTTGCCCAGCGTCAAAAAACATTAGCACAATGTATTAAACTCCTTATAAAATTCTGACAGCTTAATGAAATCTACAGTACCAGTCAGTCTTCTGCAGACCACTGTGCTGGATTTGTGTAAATTTAGAAAATTAGTTATTCAGGACAAATAGTTTTCCAACTTCATAACAGTTCTTCAAAGTTTCAATATTAACAGTGGGAAAAGAAAAAAAAAAAAACATTTGTATAGCAGGAAGTTCAGTCTTCCAAATTAAAACAAAGCAGGTAAATCAGTTGAGGCTTGTTAATCTAAGTGAGAGGTATTAATTAAATCTCATAATTAGCTTGACTCGGAGTGCTGCCCCTGCAAGTAGCACACTTCCAAGAACAGTTTATATTATTTCAATTAATAATAATCTCTGAAACAAAATGCTATCAAATTAAATGTTTCTACTCACATTTACGATTTTCATCATGTTTGTCAGCTTCTTCACTGTGACTCTTTTGATCGGACTACTGCGACTCTTGTGATCTGACTACTGTGACATTTTAACGGGATGTTCTTAACTCAGGCTTACAATATACTGGGATTTATTTTCTATGCATCCATTTTAAATGCACTGCAATATATAGACAAACCTTCCCTCTGGTCCTCAACTAAAACCAATCCTGACCCAAACAGATGACAAACTTATCGAAACAAAGTAAGTAAGTAAATAATAGCAGATTTAAATATTAAACCCCCAAATCTGACTTACTAACCATCTCATTACAAAATGGTCAATATTGTTGAAAAGGGAAAGGTGACATTTCTGATGGAAAATTTGCTTCAGTTTTATAGCGCAGTCAATCTGAATTGCTTCGCCATCATTGGCATCATTTCCATACATTACCATTGCAGCGTTCGATCTGCGATTTCCATCATCATCCAGACTTTCACAGACAGAGTGGGTGTTCACTGTTAACTGAAGCAGGAGAGGATATACACACCAAGGATCAATTCTAGCTATAGATTAGAATTTTAACCATATTTTGTGACGGTTTTTATTTTATCTATCAACTATCTGATAAGCAGGGGTCTGGACAGATCCATGAATGGATTACCTATTGCAGTCACAGCCTGGGCAGTAGGCATTAAAAATTCAACAATGTCAGTATCAAGAACAGAAATCGGAAAAAGGCAGACATTATGAAAAGGAAGAATTTAACACTGGAAAATAGTAACCTTGCTAAATAACATTAACAAAAAACAGTACTGATTACATACCATAGACCAGTACCAATCAAACAATACAAGGGTTAAAAAGTTAATATAACACTAAAAATAAACAACCCTTAGACCCAGGAAGTTATATCTGGTACCTTTATAAAACAAATACTTAGTAGAAGGGGAAAATGAGATGGCAAGAGTACAGAACGAACATTAACAATAAAAACAAATTGGCATTGTGCTACACTGACATTACTCTATTCAAGCACAGGCTCAGGGATTCAAAAAAGGAAGGCTAAAAGAATCTTACACAGTTATTTTAAAAAAATGCACAATGTATGAGCCACGTTTGTTGCAAATAGCCAAGCATAAACTTGAGAGGTTGAGTACACCTGCTGTGGGAGCCTGGAGATGGAGGAAAGCTGTGGATATATTTGTTTTTTGGTATGATGGAGAAGAGCAGTTTTGGGTGAAGGGCATTTTCCATTTTTCCATAGGTGTGCTGTGAACCTGAGGACAATTTTTGGGCTACAGGGTTCCTATTATGCTACAGAATGATTAAAGTTGCAAACACTGTTTAATCGAATGTGTTTACCCGAAATGACGACATTCCGAAAGCACTGAACAGTGTTTTTTTTTTCCCAGAGATAAAAATCACTGAGCCATTTTTGGGACTTTGCCATTTCCTCCACTGTGGTATGATCTCTGAGTTGGTATACTTAAGTAGGTGGTGTGGGGGCCACAGCCCCCCCCCCCACTTTACTTTGTGTTTTTTTTTGTTTTTTTTTTAAACGGATCAGCGATTTTTTCCCCTGGGAAAAAAATTGCTTATCCGTGCGTTCAGCATTTTGGATTTTGAAAGTGTTTGGGTCAATTATACAGCGTTCGCAATTTCAAGCATTCACTGATATAATAAAGACCCAAACTATAGGCTCTCATATTTAAAGATTATTCACAGTGACTTTAAAAAAGAAAGAATGTTTGCTTGTTTGGTGCTTTACCAGTTTACAAGGAGTAGTCAATGAAAGCACACAGCACTGAAAAAAAATTAAGCACTTCATCAAAATGAAGGTACCTTATCAGCCAACCATGTCTCTGAGCAACCTTTAGAAGAATGTTATCTGACTTTACCAGCCATATCTAACAAAATGAGGTCAGGAGAGTATCACCACTGCTGCATTTTATGAGTAAGGGACAAAGGCATGAAGTAGAAGTGTCCGTTTTTATTTCCTTTATACAAGCAAGAAATAAAATATTTACTGTGGAAAACAATCGATATCACTAGATGTAAATAGTACACAAGGTTCATCTTTCATGGGATATTAGGTTTACAGGTGTACACTAGGCAACTGGTTTAGAAGACCATTACGAACCTAGCCAGCGCATCTTCCCAACTTCCCATGTCTGTCAGTGACTGAGAGACTAGACCCAAGATGAGTTCATGGTTATCTGTACATTCAGGGTTATATTTAAAGACAGGGACTGAGCTGCTTTGTTTGACATGTTGTAGGAGCTTATTCCAAAGGAAGGGCATCTTTAGAAGGGGCCATGTATCTTGTCAGCAATCTTAGGTATACTAAAGACATAGACTTAGGTTCCTGGTTCCTAGAGCAGATATTTGAGGTGCTTCCAGTTTGAAATATAGACAGGACGTCAAGCTGAAGGGGGGCATTTGAAACTTTGTAGGCTAATCTGAGATCGCCAAGAAGAAGTCTACAACAGGCAGAAAGAGGTAGAAACTTTAGATAGCTCTATAATAGATCTTCGGGAGCTCATATTCATGACTTTCTTGGGTCAGGAATTTTTTTTTTTTTTGAGTTGGACCATGTGCTTAGATTGATATGTGCCAAAGGAGACATTTTAGTATAATATGGACCTGTTAACATAGGAGAAGACATGGAAATTAACCTCCATGGATATGGAATACATGGCTTTAGTAAATCAGTCTGGTTATGCAGAAGGGCTTCCAAAGACAGTTCATATGTGACAGCCAAATGAGAGCTCAGTCTAGGAATGTGCCCACATCTCTAATGAGAGCATTGTGAGGAGGTGTCATTTATGTGGTAGGTGCAAGGGTGTTCTTGTTTCTCAAAGATTGCAATGCTATATTTTTTGCATTAAGTTTTAGTCCACAGTCCAGACAGCATGAATTTGTATTAGTAAGGTCCTCGTGAAGGATGGGATGTCATCTGGATCACTGGACAACACCAAATTAGCAGTTATCATCATGTTTAACCAGACAGAGGACCCTGACAGCTTTAACATCAGCAAGCTATAGACCTAGCAGTGGTTCCACAGCAGAGCTCTGGAGACACCACAGGAAGCTAGCCTTTTTTGGGAAAGTGTGCTACCAGCCCTGACTGAGTGGGTTCTGTCTGTTAGCCAGTTTGCTATCCAAGGAGTTACACAAGGGTTTATATTTGCTGAGTCAGTCTATCAATAATGCTAGAGTGGGATAATATGAAAAGCATTGGCTAGGCCTAGGTAGGTGGTACGTACATATTTGCCTTTACCCAGTGCCTCTTTGACTCTTTCAGAAATATCAGCCAGGTTAACTAGGCAGGCTCTACCCATCACAAAACCAGACTGCTTTGGGTGAAGGGACTGTAACCTGCCAATACCCGCATTTATGAATTATACTGATGATACATCACATTACCATACAAAAGATGGACAGGCTAATCATTCTATAGCTCTCAGGGTCAGTGTTTTGGCTATCCTTGTGAGGAAACAACACAACAGCTGTTCTCCAAACTTCAGGTACATAAGCAGTGAAATGGCTGAGGTTGAACAAGCTTATAAGGAAATCTAAGAGGATGTGTTTCATACTGGCAAGGAAACAGCCTGGTTTGTTGCCTGGATCCATACAGCTACTGTTTTTTTTTTTTTTTTTTTTGAGAAGGCTTTAAGTACTTGTTCCAAAATAACCATCGGGTGCCGACTTCAAAGGGAAGCATGGAACAGACGGAGATAAAATTTGAACTACACTGTCTGTAATAATTCTCAATAGTGGACAAGTGGAGCTGTTTGACTAGCTGCAGTGCTGGGTATCTCTAAAGTTCCAGATAGTGTTAAAGAAAACTTTATGGTTATCGTTGGATGTGGTGTGACACTGCCAGCCCAGATATCTGTAATTTTGTAAATAATTCTATAACATTTGTGAATATTGATATGATTTATACAGAAGCGTATGTTATGTACTGAGCTTCAAGAATGTAACCACATCATACCCTGCTGGAACATAGAAGATTAACTTACAAAACTTCAAGAAAATAAGTTGAAATTAAGTGCTTTACAATGTGCTATAAAAGTTAGTTGAAATGCAGCAAGGAAATAGAAAAAAACTTCTAGCTCTAGACATCCTATCATCTTGGAGAGTAGTAGTTATTAGGTTTAAAACATAAAAGTGTTTTATTGCTTTATAACTCCCTAGCAGCTGCACAGTTCTGACAGATATGTATTTCTCACACAGAGATTCTCACACAGAGATGTAAATTCTGTTAAGTTTCTGTTTAGCCTGGGAACTAAAGCTAGGTAACAAAAAGTGGTGTCATCCAAGCTAACCCAGCAGTAATATTTGATATTGATTTAAGAATTCTGTCTTGGACCCAGCAAGAACATCCACTCAATCATCATCTGCACATCTGCCTGCATGTTGTTCTTTAAGTAAGATTTTGGACATAGTATCTCTCTTAGATATAGATAGGAATATAATAAAGATTAGTTTCGATGTTTTCTGTATTTATTTGAGACTGTCCTGCAATGTTTAAAAATATTTCCTGCGATTTTGAACTCTGAAGTAACTGCATTTGTTTTCTGAGTTTTGTCTTGTATTTTTATTATTTATTAAATATATTTAAACTTATCTTTATGACTGATATTTGAGACACATGTTTAAGCTCTTAGCGTACTTGCATATTTGTTTGGTGACACTGTATAGGCCACTGCTAAATAGCCTTGCAAGTCTTGGTCAAAACTACCATTTGAATAATAGTAACATTACACAGTAGGATTGGACACCCTTTGTAAGGGCCTTATAGTAGTTAATAAGTAGTGGTTGGTGGCAGTGATAACTACCTTATAGTCTGGACAGAAAGGGCATAGCTAGTAAACCTGTGCTAGTTTTTCTCAGGTATGTATGTGTGCGTGTGTCTGTATATAAATCACACCTCAAAGAGTGTGCGTGTGTGTGTGTGTGTGTGTGAGTGTGAGTGTGTGAGAGTGTGCATGTGCGTCAGATACTCGGGCAGGGACACAAAGCACTGGTTGGACAGAGAGGGTGGTGGAGGTTTTGGCTTGACCACTCAGCTGAGATCTCAATCCTACAGCTGTGCCAGTGGGGAGTCTTATTGGAAATCTGGAGAAAGAGGCAGAAACCAGCCCCAGACTGACTGTGATCTCTGTGCGCTCTTAAGGGAAACTGTACTTTACTGTGTGTGTACTTGTCATCCTCTCATGGTGTTATGTCCCTCACTGTTGCTAGTGGTGAGGACTGAGGCTCCTTGATTACTGGGCCAGTGCAGGGATGTCACATGTGCCAATGTTTAAATTCATACTTGACTTGACCACGGACTGGAAACAAAACAGCTCACCACCACACAAGGAAAGAAGCCAGTGATTACCTTTATATTTTATTAAAATTATAGTCCAGTCCAGTAGTAGATCCACAATGTAGTCCCACAAAACAGGGAAAATTAGCACACACCGGATCCAATAAAATCTGGTCAGCAGCACATACAAAGCATAAAATGCAGACTCCTCTAGCGCCTCGGCTCTTCAGCCTTTACAGAGTATATCCCTGCTTCACATATTCTATCTTTAAATAGCATGATTACAAACAATTAACCAATCATAGACTTAAATTAATTAAAGAAAACATTACCAATGACATTCTTGATTCATTCCATATGGAAGTTCATAAATTAAATTCATACTTGGTTTGCAGGTCTTCCTACTTGTCTTAGTTCTTTAATGTATCCTCTTAAGGTCACTTTTAGAGTGAGGATACCTAAATTTGTTTCTTAGGACTAGGAGTTTTTTTTTTTTTTTTTTTTTGCTTTTTTAATTATAGTGGTTCTTGATGCAGGGGTCCCATCAGTGTGTGTGTTTTTTTTTTTTAAACTTGGCGACAGGCAGAAGCTTCAATGCAGGAGTTTAGCTGGAAAAAGAAATGTAGTGTAAGTGGTCCTTTTTGATATGTTTCTACATGGTATGGGGAGCTTTTAAATCCCCTTAGATCAGAAGCTAGTGCTAGGAAGTCGGCCTTGGGGAACTCTCTGAAGACAGCTGGACTTCAGAACATCTTGGTCTGGGATCCTATTGTGAATATAATGGTATGGTGAACCAATCTGATCGTTAAGAGGAGACAAATGCAGGCATGGTGCCATATTTACAGGAACTACATCTAGTAGAAAAAAGCACTAGTTAGTCCACAGAGCTGGCAATGACTGTGCCCACATGTCTAGGGCCTGGTCTGCATATTTATTTGCAGTGTATGCCCAGGGCCTGGACTGCACATTTATTTGTAGTGAATGTCCAGGGCCTGGTCTTCATACTTATTTGTCGTGCATGTCCAGAGCCTGGTCTGCATTATTTATTTGTCGTGTATATCCAGGGCCTGGTCTGCATATTTATTTGTTGTGTATGTCCAGGGCCTGGTCTGCATATTTATTTGTCGTGTATGTCCAGGGCCTGGTTTGCATATTTATTTATAGTGTGTGTTTGCCAGTCTATAGGTACAAAGCTGAAATGGCCCAGAATAACTATTATTCAATACTTGGGATTCTAAGGTTGTTGAGATGGGTTTCATGGGCAACAGGTGTCACAGAGGAAGTTCTAGAATTCACCATAACATGGTAGGGAGAATACCTTGTAATTACC
This sequence comes from Protopterus annectens, assembly GCF_019279795.1. Lineage (NCBI taxonomy): Eukaryota > Metazoa > Chordata > Ceratodontiformes > Protopteridae > Protopterus > Protopterus annectens. Next base: position 273,163,719 of record NC_056725.1, on the reverse strand, counting down.
AGGATACGAAGACGTCTGAGATTATCTTGCTGGATTAAACATGCAGTAACTGAATTTTAAATAAAAACACCAATGGTTCCACCAGAGACAAACCATTCTTGGATGAGAAGAAATTTCTGACTGAAGGGATAACACTGTGTCTTGGGAGAGACTGTCCATATAAGTCAGCATGTCCTGGTGGCACCCAATGAAAACCTGAGCTTCCAATGGGTTCACCTGAGACTTAGCAGCATTCACTGGTAATTCTGAGGGCAGCAACAGCTGCAATAAGTACTCCCCAGCTTAAATTATCAACTCTCTTGTTGGGGGCAGCTAGAAGTACAGCACTGATCCACTTGAGCCTTTTTTTAGAGTCAGCCCAAGAGTACTGTCTTAAAGAAACCAGAGGCTGTGGGAATTAAACCTTGGGCTACAGGTCATTAACAAGTGAGAGCATTAAATGCAAATAAATAAGTGAAGATGTACTTTACAATCCTGTAAAACTATGGGTACCCAAATGTCATGGAATTTCAGGATTCGAAGAGTGAGTGTGATATTAATAAATTATATCTATATATATTAGTCTGTACCACTTAGTCTAATATCACTGACAGATATTGATAAATAGTATCTATATATATTAGTCTGTAACATTTAGTCTAATATCACTGACATCAAACAATGGTATATTATGCCACAATATTACAGTGCCCAGAATCTTGTCAAAATAAGCAAAACCCTTAAAATAAAGATAGTCAAAACACCACTGTACCCCCACACCACTACATCTAATGGATACAAACTCCTACATTGCACAACAGTGGGAAAAAGATAATTTCCTACTCAATGCCACCCAGAAAAATACAGTGTAAAGTGGGAACATCCATTCACTTACACTGATGAAACACATCACCTAGCAAATTGCTGAACACATTGCAGCATTTGACCAAATATTTTATTTAATGCTGCTAAATGAAATTCGACTAAAGCAGGTTTGATGTACATTATGTGTGTGTGTGTGTGTGTGTCTGTGTGTATATAGGTATAAATATATATACACACATATACATATATATTTATATATAGCTATCAATATCTACATCTATCCATATATATATATATATATATATATATATATATATATATATATATACATACATACATACACACACAGACACCCCCCCACACACACACATGCCTTCCTTACTTCCTTTGCATTGACATAATGCTGCCTGTACATTTAAACAGCTGTACTTATCATAGAACTTTCCCATAAGTGGCTGCGCGTTCATAGTACGCCACATTTATGGAAGGGCATGGTACACAATTTCATGATGCTGAATCACTCAACAAGTATGGCACACCTGAGAGCCCTAACCAGCAAGGTACACCTTCAATTACCATGCACAATTAACCAGTGACCATCACGGAGTGTGTGTTCAGTGAGTGATGCATCGCAAGATGGGCTACACACAGTTATACTCAATTCCTTAAAATGCTTCTACGAAAGATTGATAGACATTCAAACAAAACAAACAATTGTCATTTCCAACAAATTCAGAACCCTGTTCTCCGAAAGACAACCAGTAAATTTCTTAAAGAACCTTTTTGCAAAGGGCCAAGTCCCCCACACTCTCTAAACATATGTCAATACTCCCATGGTTATACAAAAATGCAAAAAGGGGAAGTCTGATCGTGTCACCAAAAAGATGGTTAACACTAAGAACATCAAAGCTAAAAGTTAACCAGCATCTTGTCTTGGCATCTAGACCTAGAGAACAGCAAGTGAATGAGCAAGTGCTGCATTGTTCTCACTTTCCCCCTCACTCCATCCCTGTGCAATCTTGCAGTTGGCACATATATGTTCACAGGTGTGGTGGTGGTGGGTGGATTGACTTCCCACCGGGAAAAAAGTGCTTTTGCGCTGTTGCCTTGCACTATATTTACGAGTGATCTCCCAGGGTATTAGATGTTTTGGGACTAAATAATCATGTGACAAATGAGATGCAATTACTCATAGTGGACCCTAAGACAGGAGAAAAGCCCTACTAAGTGTATATGAGTCGCAAACAAACAGCAGTCTCACCGTGCTTAAATGTCTAGGGTGTGCTCCACTTTTGGGGACACTCAAACACTTGTGTTCATGTAGTTGGAAAGTTATCAGCTGCACCACCTGTAAGGAAACTCCATCAAACATCTTATTTACTTGACTTTAATGTGAACTCACATTAATTTTATGAGGCAGAAAAACCCTCCACAAGGTAACAGTTAATGCAAGTTGTACTAAAGGCCGAATACTTGCACCATAATTTATATAAAAATATGCAGCTTTGTTATACATACCATTGAATTGTTTTAAGTTCTAACAATACAAGCTTATTCTTTTGTAGAGCACAAATCAATAAAAATAAAAGCATATGCCACCAAAATCACTACAAGAAAAACTAGAATACAGTGAGTTCAATGAGTGATGCATCGCAAGATGGGCTACACATATTCCTACGCTAAAGCCTAGCACTTGCTCACTAAAGAAATTATATTTATTTATTTATTTATTTATTTATTTATTTTACATTTGTTAACCGGGCTAGTCCAACTGGATACAAGTCCATTTTCAGTGGAGGCCCGAGGAGAAAAGCTCCACTAACTACTACTTAACAAGTTACAATTATACAAAAGTTATACAATAAAAATAAAAATAAAAAAAAAACAATGTCATAGGTTAAATACAGGCTATATGAGAATTTGATTTCCATGTGAGGCAGAGCAGAAGTCTAGGTTAGATAAAAATGCTAGGTTAAGGTATGTTATTCAAAGACATAAGTATTTAGGTTAAGAAATATGAATAAATAAAGAGGGATAGACAGATGGATTAATAAGAGGGAAAGTTAAGTAAGCTGGAGAAATGATGAAGAAGGCCAGGTGAAGAGTAAAGGAGGGAAGCAAGGTGAGTGAGAAAGGTTACCCAGGGTCGTTGCAGGAACATAGCCTGTGGTTGTTTAGGTAGAGTCTTAGATTGGATTTAAATAGTGGAATAGAAGTCAGTGTTGTGAGGTCTGGTGGAAGTTGATTCCAAATTTTGCCAATTGAGTTGGAAAATATGGAGTCTCCTGCTACATTGTTTGATTTAGAAGTTTTTATCAGTGTTTTGTTGAAGGAACGGAGATGCCTCATATTGTGATAGGGTGTTATGAGTGTAGAGAGCATTGGTGTGTTTTCAGGGAGATAAAGGACTTTATGTGCAATAGTGAGTTGATAGTATTGTATGAGGTGGGGTAATTCCAGCCAACCTAGTTTTAAAAGATTCAAACAGTGGTGAGTTTTATATGGAGAGGCAGTGGCAAATCTGGCTATGTTGTTGTATGATATGGCTAGTTTCTTGAGGTTGTACTTCGAAAGGTTAGTGTATATAGAAGAAGCATATAATAGGGTAGAGATTAAGTGGGTTCTAGCTATTATAGTTCTAGCTTCAGGTGTTAAGAAAGATTTGATTCTATATAGAGATCCAAGTTTCCTGTTAGTTGATTTTATGGTGGAGTTGATATGAAAGTCAAATTTTAGTTGGTTGTCGATAGTAATACCCAATAGTTTTGTTGTTTGGTCTGGAGCAATAAGTGTGCCATTGTTAGATGTGAGTGTGAAGTCAATAGGGGGAGATAGGTGAGTGGGTGGAAAGATCAAGAGTTTGGTTTTCTTGGGGTTTAGGAGGAGGCAGTGGTTGGAGAACCATTGTTCGATGGTGGTGAAGGTGTTTTGTGTTAGCAAGTGAAGTTCGGTCTGGGTTTTGGCAGAGCAAATGATGGTTGTGTCATCAGCATATTAAATACAAGTAGATAGAGGAGTGGCTAGATGCAGATCATTTATAAAAATGGAAAACAGAAGAGGACCTAGGATGGACCCTTGAGGGACTCCTATGGAGGTGGGGAGAAGATCAGAGAGATGGTTATCCCAGAGAACTGCCTGTTTGCGATTTTCAAGATAGGATGAAAACCAACTTAAGGCCTGGTTGTCAAGAGAGAGGGACTTTAAGTGGTGTAGGAGGAGTTGATGATTAACCATGTCAAAGGCTTTTGACAGGTCTATGAAGAAAGCAGAGGAAGGAGTGTTCTTGTTGCGATTTATGTTGATAGAGTCGATGAAGGATAGTAGGGCGGTGGTTGTACTATGGAATGGGCGAAACCCATGTTGACAGCTAGCTAGGAGATTGTTGCTTAACAGGTGATTTAGTAACTGTTTGTGTACACATTTCTCCATTATTTTTGCAAGAGGAGATAGTAGCGCTATAGGGCGAAAATTAGAATACTCCAAAGAGTCACCTCCTTTGAAGAGTGGGATAATGTGTGAGATTTTCCAGGCTGAAGGGATAGTGTATTCTTTTATAGTCCTGTTAATTAATAGAGAGATGGGATAAGCTATTGCTTTTGCACCTAGTTGGAGATATTCTGCAGGTAATTTGTCGGCTGAAGGGGTTGTTGGGTTGAGTTTTTGAAGTAGGGACAACATGTAGGAGGTAGGTATGGGTTGGATGTGAAATGGGGGGGGGTAGAGCTAGGCATAGATAGTTTAGAGGTATCAGGGCTTTGTTGGTTTGCTAGCTTTTGAATGGCTGAAGTGAAGAAGGTGTTAAAGGCATTAGCTATTTCTGTGGGGCAGTTGGTGATGGAGTCTGATGGGTTTGGAGTGGCAGCTTTGCCAGGGGATAAGAGAGTATTAATAGCGGTCCAAAATTTATGTGGTTGGTGGAGGGAAGATTGTTGTAATTGAGTTTAATAGTTTCTTTTATCATGAAGTATGGCTTGTTTTGTCATATTTCTTTTTTGTTTAAAAGAGAGATGATCAGTTAAATTTTTAGTGGTATGCCATTTTTTTCCAAGCTTTGTTTCTATTAAGAATTAGTTGCCTAGTATTGTTAGAGAGCCATTGTGCTGTCTTAGCTTTCATACGAATGGAACGCAAGGGAGCATGATGTTCAAGGATGGTGAGAAAGGTATTATTGAAGTGATTAACAGCTTCATCTATTGGGAGGGATTTGAGAGGTGACCAGTTAACTTGCATAAGTTCATTGTGAAACAGGGTAGGGTCAAAATTCTTTTTGCAACGGGTTATTCGAACTTGAGCTGGGATAGATAAACTGGTTTTATGCCTGATGATATAGGTTAGGGAGTGATCACTGAGGTCATCTGGAAGAGTACCTGTTGTATATTTTAGTTGTGGACTATTTGTTAAGATCCAATCAAGTACAGCTTCTTTGTTACTCCGTTTGTTTCTTCTTGTAAGGATGTTTATGTGTTGAGTGAAGCCATGCAGATTAATAAAAGTAGGTGAATTATTATGTTCACATAAGTTCCAATCAATATTTAGGTCTCCTAAGAGTATTGTTTCTTGGTGGAGATTCAAAGAAAGCCAGTTTAGCAGGTCTTCTGATATTGTTGTGTTATTGCCTGGGGGAATATAGGTACAGATAATATTTATGGTTTTGTGAGGATTGATTTGAAGTTTTGAGATAATTAATTCTGCATGTGTGTTAGTTAAAAGGGTATGATTTGTTATGCTTAATTGTAGGCCTATTTTATAGAGTATAGCTACTCCGCCACCTTTTTTGCTTAAGCGGTCTTGTCTCAGGATGTTATATCCAGGGGGAACAATTTCATTGTCTTTTATTGTTGGTTTGAGCCATGTTTCAGTTAGACAGAGAATGTCGAACTGTTGGACTTCTAGTAGAGCATGAATATGTGATATTTTGTTGCAGATGCTACGTATATTAAGTACGTATATTAAGTTGGGCTATAGAGAGTGATTTAGGAGGTTTAGTAGGTGGAGTTAGCTTTGGATTTGCTATTTTGCAGTTGGTTGAAAATAGAGATAGTTTAGGGCCTGGGTTGGGGTGTATGTCTCCATGTGTCAGTGAGCTAATTAATAAAAGGTTGTAGAATTATGATGGTTTGAACTGGTAAATATCACGCTTTTTGGAGTGATAAATGGAGTATTTGGTGTGAGAGAGACGGTGGTATTTAGGTAGTAGATACGAGGTGTTATAGATGACATTGAAATTATTACTGCAAGTAGGTGGGGGAGTAGTTAGAGTATATTTGTGTGGGATAGTGAAAGTTGTGGATAAGCTGTGTAAGTCAGCACTAAAAAATTAAAAGCACTACACCCTCACAAACTCCCCTTGAGTAACTTGTTCCCCATTGGCCCTTTTTTCAATTATAAAGGAATTCCCAATACTATTCTAGCATGTCCAAAGGTCAGTTGTCAATCTCCTCTCCGGTCCAGCTGGTGAACCTGGGAATCTTGAGGCAATGTTACAACTGCCTAATGTACACAGACAACCCTCTCCTCCTCCCAACAAATTCCAACACATGGGAGAGATGCAACCATATAGCCAAACTGGAAGCTAAGCTCTCTCAACTCAGTACTGGCGTAACCAGTCAGGAGGAAAAGGAAACCACACTCACTACAATTCCAGTCTCACATAGACCTACCACGACAGCAAACCAAACACATAAACACACAAAAACATACTTGGAGGCTCTAAATAAAAATCTGCCTAAGCAGCAGAGACCTCCAAAGCAGACACCCAAGCAACCGCTACCCCAAAACAAAACACGTGCAACACATAGCTCACAAAGCCAGTGTGCCGAACAGTCACAGCCCTTAAGGCTAAACAACACACCTGATACACTTGTAATAGGTGACTCTATCATCAGGCACACTGATGTCCCGCTCACCAGGCTGAACAAGGAGAAGGTCACGGTGAGCTGCCTGTCGGGCGCTAGGATCCGCCACATAACACAAGCACTCAGGTCACACCAAGGCAAGTACAAATATGACTCAGTCATTGTCCATGCTGCTGTGAATGACCTGAGATGTACCTCCCTAGACTACATGAAAAGAGACATAGAGGAGCTCTCTGAGCATGTAGCCCAGGCCAGTATGACCCTGACCTTGAGTAGCAACTTACCCTCACCAAGAATGATGCCACAGTATGAAGACAAGATTATCAATTTCAACAATTGGCTTAAGTATTGGCGTCATTCAAAGGGGATCCATGGAAGATGTCTCTTTTGGAGACATCCGAGAGATTCTGAAACAGATGGGTAATTGGCAGTCCAAAGACCCTACCTCTGGGGAGTCTGTGTACTTGCAGGCTTTTGGTGCTTGCTCATCTACTTCTTGGATGACCCCTCCCACTGATGATTTTATTATATTGATTGCGCAGGCAGTCTGGAAGGTTCCTGAATCTGTAAAGCCAATTCCCCGCAGACCTGACAAAATACTACCTGCTCCAGAGGATCACCAGCAGTGGATAAAGGGGTTAGCAGTAGATGCTATGGTGGTGGTGGCGGCAACCAAAAAGGAAGTAGCTGAAGAGTTTTCCACTGTTCATCCCGCTAATCAAGAGCCCAGGGTCATGGACAGATTCAGAAAGTGGGTGTACACATCATTGACCTTCGCTTTAAGGTCTTTGAATTTTATGGCACATTTTACTTGGCTCCAGAGAGATCTATTCAAGGAGTTATCAGAACACCACATACACAAATGACGTTGACTTAGCAAACCGGGTGTCAAACAGTTTTACTGAAAACTACAACCCCCACCCCCATCATTAAATAAGGACATCCATGGCACCTGCCCCCCTCCACTCATCACTAGGGAGCTTTTCTTTAATGCCATTTCAAAGGCAGAAAATACAATCTTCAGGGGACCCAACAACATCCCTGGCTGCATCCTACATGAACTCAGGCATGAGCTCTATGCTCCATTTAAGACTCTATTCAACCAAAGCCTGAGTACTGGCTTCATCCCAGCCAAATGGTAGACAGCCACTGTCATCCCTCTACACAAAGGTGAAACATACACTGACCTAGGCAATTGTAGGCACACCGGCCTAATTATAATGATCTGCAAGGCCATGGAATGCATTGTCATGGACCTTATAAACAAGGACATTGGCAACCTCCAAATACTTGACCCCACACAGTCTGGTTAATATCAAAGGCATATCATGCCTATTAAACTAGTCTGACTTCTTCAAAACAGTCACCAAAGCCATGGATGAGGGGAAGATGGTGCACATTGCTTCCTGACTAGGCATAATAGTTAAACTCTCCCAGCTAGGCATCAACCCATATGTTACAAGATGGGTAGCTAACTGGCTTACTGACAAAACCCACTTAGTCAAAATAGGGCAAGCCACCTGTAGTAGTAGACCTGTAAGAAGCGGGGTACCCCAAGGATCGGTCTTGGGTCCTCTACATTTGGGATATAATTTTCTGAGGTGCAAGCCCAAACCAGTGGTCTGTGGTTGACCAGGTTTGCAGATGACTGCAAACTGGGCACTGTCTTAAATTCCCCTAAATATGTGAATATCCTCCAGGAGGGCCGTACCCAAACTAATGAATGGTGCCAGAAGTTTAGGCTCAAACTGAATGCCAAGACATGCATCATTATCCCCTTAGGGGAAAATGGCATCCACACTAATTATCCAATTAATAACAATGTACTAAGTGCGCAATCAGTTGTAATGGACTTGGGCACCCAGGTTGATAGCAACCTGACTTTTGACCACCATGTTGCCTTCATTGTATGGAATTCTTTCAACATGGGCCACCTCATAAGTAAGTGTATTTCATTCAAGAACAAGGAGTTCATAGCATCCCTGTACTCCTCCCTTATCAGACCCAGTATCGAGTACAATGGCCCCTTACCAATGTAGTGTATTCAAGAACATTATAGGGATATCAATAATCATAAAACTACCAGTGTTCTATATAAGCACATAGAACAAGAAGGTAGTTCACATATGTTTAAATTTTTTGTTTTGGATATTTTATCAGAAGGGAAGAGAGGTGGTGACATTAAGAATTGCACCGAAACTTTAGAACAAAAGAGGATTCTTAAATTAAATGCATATACACCACCTGGTGTTAATGAAATGGTTTCTTTGAAGCCATTTCTTAAAGCTAGAAGTTTAAAACATTAATGTGACAGAGAGATGTATATATACATATATTTTATTCTATCTAATTTTATATATGTATTCTTGTTTATATCTTTACTAAGGCAGATATTAGTTATTCAACATGTTTCACATATTGTTATTTAATGTGTCTAATATGCAGCTACTTAGTGTGTTTTATATGCATGTATATACGTATATATATATATATATATATATATATATATATATATATATATATATAATTTTATTATGTCTTTTCACTATATACTGTTTTTAGGTGCTGTGTTTTTTTTTAATTACTTGATTCAATTCACAAGGTGTTAATTGCTCTAGGCATTTAAGCTGAGAAACTGTTTGTTTGAGTGTAGTCTGATGAAGCAACCACAGAGGTTGTGAAAGCACTTACTTTGAGCTCTTCAGTAAAGATTTTTTGCATTTTTTATCAAAGCACTATTGTGTTTATCCTGAACAGTCATGGTGGTTTGGCTCTGCTCTTTTGTTGCTGTAAGGGCACTAACCTAGTAACCTCCTATGAATGTATGAACCTATATCAACAGTTCTCAGGGGGTATATTACTACAGCTGTTATAGAAGGACCATGTAATGCAATGGCAGCAATGGCCAACAATACATTAGCTCACATTACAGATTGTAATGTGGTCTTGTAGCTATATTTTGCATCCACAACTCATTACAGCACATGTCAATGACAGCAACACTGATATGTCAGCTATTCATATGGTTATAGACATTATTAGGCTAATGGTCATCATCACTTGGAATCCTAACCATTATTACACTAAGTAAAAATAAATCCCTATATCTATATTATGGGAGATAGTAAGATAATTTTGCATATTTCTATATTTGTTGGTTTGCATTATATCCTACCACTGTCCATATGAGACATGTGTCCCACACAATGATTGAATTAGCAATCACAGATGCAGTGATCTAGGGATGGCTTGCAGAGGGTCATGGAAAGACTTTGCATCAGAGTGTGTGTATTCATATCTGACATGAGGTCACCTTCTGCTCCTCTGCAGGAAAGATGTCATGTGGCCTGAGAAAAAAAACGAGGATGCATGGAGTTATGTTAAATATATCTCAAGTTGTAGTGAAATGAAGACCTATTCCAAAGACCATATAATGACCAGCCACATGCACTCAGCAGTAGACTGGGCCTGATTTGAACACTACACCTGTGTAAGTATAGAATATGAATGCCATGTAATGTTACAGTAACATTGCCACATATGTCTGAATGTAACACTGTCACGTTTCACTTTATGGAGAATGATAGCATCATTGTATGCTGAGGAGAACATGTTTGGAGGAGTGTAGGGCATGGATATAGAGCCACATCTCTGTGTAAAATTTTCTTAAAAGTGATAGTTGTATGTATAGACACAGAAGTTTCATGCTGTCAGATTAGAACATCTATATGTGTAGGTAAAGTAGCTTGCAAATACAGTAGTTAATGTTACTGCCACAACAAATGTTTGTCTAGAGTACTGTCAGTGCATGCTATACAGGATGTCATCATCATTGTATGCTACAACAAGAGAAGGGTTTACCATAGCTGTGGACTCACATATCGTTCAATTATTGTCACAACAGTGATTGTTGAATGCACATACAGTTGACTGCAGTGAGCACAGTACTTAAAGCAAGTGCCAGAGCACAAGTTTGGCTTTTATAATGGACAACACATTAGCTGATGACATCAGTAGAGTCTGGTGAGAAAAAGATGTTAATTGTAGTGTCCCACATGCTGGTGTAAAATGGTCTCTTCAATATCAACCAAATGAACACACACAAACTAGTTGACTGCAGATAGAACAGAACTGCTACCTAAGTACACCAAAAAGAGACCTTAGTATTTAATGCAAGTGCCACCTTACTAGTCTGGCCTTTATAGTGTTGAATAACACCTTTTAGCTGATGACGTCAGTAGAGTCTGGTGAGAAAAAGATGTTAATATCAGTGTCCCACATGCTGGTGTAAAATGCTCTCACTAATGCCAAGCAAGTGCACAAACATACACACAGACCCCCCCCCCCCCACACACACACACCAGTTGACTGCAGTAAGAACAGAAACCCTGCCTATCTAAATACACCAACTACAGACCTTTGTAATTTACACAAGTACCACAGCACAAGTCTGGCTGCAGGACAATTTATAGTGGATGAGATCATCATTAGATGTTAGATAGAAAATGTTGGGTGTCCTGAATGAAATGAATGTGTAGGCATGTTCAACTGTAAAAATATTGGTACTCCATGGGATTGTAGTGAGGACAGCAGGATACATAATTATGGTCTTCTAACTAGACGGACGCAAACACGCCAGTTGACTACAGTGAGATTAGAAATCCTACCTAAGTACACAGACTAAAGAACTAATTACTTAATGAAGCACCACAGCACAAATCTGACTTTTACAATGCTGCAGGACAATTTATTGTGGATGATATCAGCACTAGATGTTTGGTAGAAGATGTTGGGATGCTTTTCTGAATTAGATAGTTAGCCGTGTACAACTGCTAAAATATTAAAGATCTGCATGCCACCACATTGACGAGTGTGAAAAGTCTAGCATTTGCTGTTGTGTTCACAATGTGCAGGCATGCCTTAAAAAGACAGGTTTGCAAACAGCTGACCTCATTACTACAAATATTGGAAAATCTGAATGTGTATTTTTATTATAATGATATGCATAGCATATAATAAAGCATTTGCTATTTATTTCTGTAGTATAGTCAATATATTTGTAAACAAGTAATAAGAGACAGAATTTGAAGTGCATGAGTGGAGGTAAGACATGGCTGCAGTGTAACTACGTGTAGTTATACTTAAAAAGTGCCTTGCATTTTTTGTGTTTTTACATGTACTTTCATGGGATGAAGACCACATGTACAGTAAACATAAGTAATACATGCTATCGTGGACTTTCTACAGTGCACTTTTGAGCAGTGCGTTTGTGCGATTTATAGCAAGTTGTTTGCGCATGGTCAATACACATTTTTACTGCTTTCCCATAGTTGAGGAGTGAGTAAGTGTGAGCCTTATTGCTAAAATTATGAGAGTTATGAGTCCTGAGTGTATGAAATACACCTGCTGCTTAGTTGGCATTGTGGCAACAGGTGTAAATACATTTGCACATTTTGTTTGGTGACCAGATGACATAGGGTTTAAATTCAGGTGTATGTAATAGTTTTAAATATGTATTTATACTGCAATGACATAATTCTTTATTCTACATTCACTGTATGGCACAGCATGTTTAAGTGACATTGCACAGAGGTAACCACACCGTTCATATCCCTTGGCATTGGTGTGCAATGCCAATCTCCATGCAAACACAGAGGCCAAACAGTGAAGGGCTCCATTGCTTTTTTTTTTTTTTTTTTTTTTACTTATGTGTGTGTTGTGTGTAATTCTATTTTGTGACTAGATTAAAGGTGTTAAAATGGGTTAGATAGGAAAGTGGTGACATGGGGAGCAAGCAGGGAAAAGAAGAAAGGCAAAGCAATATAGGAATGTGCAGGAGGTAAGTAGGATAGAACCATAGGTATCCACTTCTTCAACAGTGTAAAATGGAAATCCATATCAAATATTTGCTGAATTTGGACTGTCATCTCAACAAAGAGGGGTAACAACAATGCACACATGTTGTATAGCCAATTGGACCAATCAAGTGTATCAAGAAGACATATGTGCAAAGTGGAGAACTATGGATGGGACATTTTTTTTTTTTACTTTAGTAAGAGAGGAATGTTGGGTAATTGATTTTATTTTTACATTTTTATTTTATTGTACATTTGTTGACCTGGGAAAGTCCAACTGAGCTAAAAGTAACCCTTTTTAGCGGAAGCCCAGGAAGAAATGCTCCATAACATTATACAGTACAGTAGACAATTAATACAGTAGACAATTTAAGCCACCAAACAATATACAGTACATTAGACAATTACGGAAGGATAATATACAAAAAAGGATGACAAAGTCATTGTTTTACAAGTAATAATAGCATTATAACAAGTAAAAAGTAGTACAACTCATCATTAAAAATAGACTTTGTGACAGAAGGCATATACATCAAGTCTAAAAGTATTGCAATAGTTGCTTTCAGGTGACAGTTTAGAGGAGAATATTAAGGAAGAAAAGAGTAAAGCCGATGTATAGGAAATCATGGCTAGAAAGAGACAGATTAGCAAGGCATGGTGAGGAAATTAGACTGTAAAGGAGTAGAAGACAAAAATTAGTGATAGAGGTCAAATTAGTGAGCAGTTTTAGTTTTAGGGGCAGTTTATGGTGGGTGAGACGTGATGTAGGTATTTCTTTGTCAGGTAAGTAGTAGGGTAGGTGAGGAAGCAGATGCAAACAAGCAGGACAAACAGGGTAAGACACAGGGATAGTGAGAGACACAACAGGTTGGGTGACATGATTGGGGTTTGGGAGGGGGAAACAGATGCCCAAGCCCATCAAACATGGGGACAGTGAGAATCTAGTCTTCACTTACTGGACTGACATTACTGTTCCTTTACTCCACTGGCTATTGGAGTGCTTGGCATCTTCTTCTTTGGATCATAACTGAGAGCAGCCTCTCCATCTGGCATAGGTGTGCTGTGTATGACCCTACACACTGAACCTGGTATTTCCTGGTGGGTGATAACATCCACGGCTCCACCAGTACTCCCAGAGGGTACCACAGCACCAGCTGCTGGAGTAGTGCTACCTGATGGGACAGGTAGCGCAGTGGCAGCAGAGTCAGTACTGCCAGATTGGGTCCCAGATGCACTAAGCGTCAGTGCTAGAGCCAGTTGAGCAGAAGCAGACTGAGCCACTGGGGTTGGCCTACCTCCCTGTGCTCTAAAGCATTTTGTGATCTGTCAGAGATGGATGACATAGAAATTTTTTGATGGCATACTGGAAAAAAAGAAATAAGGGTTGGGGTGAGAGAAAAAAAGAAAAATAAACAAAATTTGTGCCATCATGTGTGACATACAATGCATTATTACAATAACAAAGTATTTATCTGAACTTTTACTTTTAAAATATCAGAAAATCGACACGAAGATACTCTCTCCTAGCTCGTAAGATGTCAGCAAAATAAATCCACCGGTTATATGTTAAAAACCAAAAGTCTGTTTATTACAAATATTTATAACAAAAACTCCGATCGTCAAGCGCTTTCACTAGGCTATGCTAGCTTCATCAGAACAGTTAAAACAGCTGATTGCACTCCCTTTTAAGTAAAAATTGGCGCCAAGAATAAAACTATTCTTAAAGCAACATGTTGTTATTAAATTCTTCCTTAATAAATATATTGCGTATACATAATTTAATGTTACACATACAAAAATTAATAAGAATGCTTTAAAAATCAATTAATGTAATAAATAGATTTTTGTACTGTGCCTATGAATTAATACATCTATTAATTATTTAACATTAAAAGAGGTTTAATAGAAAAATAATCATTGATGCCTGGTGTTCTTGTGGCATCTGTTAGCACTTGCCAATAAAGTTCTCTGTAAGCTAGTAGATTTTTTGTATTACCTCCTCTAGGGTCGCTTTTAACAGCCTCTATTATAGCAAATTTAAACTTGTGTTCTTCCCCTTCATCTATAGTGTGCCTGGCAAGTGCATTTTTCAAGTCCTTATTTTTGATACAATATAAATGTGCGTATATCCTCTGTCTTAATAATCTTTCAGTCTTCCCTATATAAAATGAGGGACAGACTGTGCACATGGCAATATACACCACCATACTGGATCTACAATTGCCCCTAGTTGTGCAAATTTTGGTTCTATTCTCATTCCCTAAAATAATAGGACTCATTGTGTGTATGCTTGAACATTGTTTACATGTCCCACATCTTGATGTGTGTGCATTTGTAGTATATTTCGTCTTATGTCCTAATTCAAGTATTCTCTTAATGTTTTTGCCCATCTTATTCACAAATCTGGGTTCTGTTCCCAATACGTCTGCAATTTCTTTGTCTTTAATTAAGAAATGCCAATTTTTAATGATAATATCTTTGATATATTGACTATATGGGCCAAATTCTATAATACAGGCTCTGTTATAGCTAATATTAGTAGTTTTCTTTATCGTTTCTTCCGTAACAAGCTGTTCCTTAATTTCTTTGTCTGCTGATTCTTTAAATGTGCTATTTAAGCCAAATAATGGTGAATATTTTATTCCCCAGTGGCTTATCACATATGCTGAAATATCAACCATCAAATTGTTGTCATATCCTCTGTCCAAAAACAAAGATGTAATATAATCAATTTCCCTAACCATATCATTACAATTAGAACACATTCTAACAGCCCTTATACACTGTCCTTTGTAGATGTTTCTTTTCACTTTTCTAGGGTGAAAACTATTGAAGTCCACATAGGAGTTAGTGAACGTATCCTTTCTGTATACTGTGGACTTCAATGTGTCATTGTCGGCTGTTACTAATGTGTCTAGGTAAGGAACACCATGTTCATTTGCCACCGATGTAAACTTTAAAAAGTCACTACTGGTGTTAATGTGATTAATAAATGCTGTGTAGGAATTAATACCTCCATTCCAAATAATATAGATGTTGTCAAGAAATCTCGAATAATATGTAATAGATTTACTAAATATACTGTCCAATACATTTTGTTCTTCCCAATCAAGCATAACCAGGTTGGCATATATGGGAGCACATGCTGCTCCCATAGCTACCCCCCTGGTCTGCTTGAATATCGTTTTAGATAACAATTTCATTTTTCACGAAGGTGAAATATTCAAGCAGACCAGGGGGGTAGCTATGGGAGCAGCATGTGCTCCCATATATGCCAATTTCCAGTATATATTTCCAAGCTGCATCACCAACTATGCCTCAAACTAAGGCCAAGTGTAAGATTAACTTTCCAGTTTCAAGTTTTTACTTCCTCCCTGCTTGGCACTGCTGCATTCCACTTAACATTGATGCTCGGGTTTGTGCGCTACCAGTAAATGCAATAGCTGGAATTGGTAGGAAAGCATCCATTGCCATTGCTCTAGCTTGAATATTAGACATGTCTGGCATTAGAGGGGAAACTGCCCCAGTTTAGGGCAGAGAGTTGGGGGTGTCTAGGAGTCGTGGATGCTTATTGGACTCCTGGTAAAGTGTCACAGCCAAAGGCTTCTGCAGGGGAACTATTCTGGCTCCCAGTATAAGTCTGAGGTATGGAATAGTTTGTTTCAGGCTGTATCCAGTATTACTGGAATCCAGTGCACTGGAGAGCAGTGTAGACATAATTTTAATGAACTACAGAGGTGTAAAAGGGATACCTTCAACTGCTGGTTGAATGAATTTGAGACTGCAGACATCCCACACCTGTGTAAGCATGATCATAAGAGAGTACTGTAATAGTTAGAAAGCTAAATATAGACACATCTGGTATGTATAATGCTCTTCTGTTCTTCTCTGTTTTTTCCCTAGCTAATTCTCAATGGGACGTCAATAGACAGGCTCATGTTGTTTGAATAGAAAGATTGAGGGAAGCAAGTGGCATGTACACAGCACAAAAGAAGTGTTATTGTAGCTTTGCAAGTTAAAGATAGATTTTTTATAGGGTTGCAATAAATTGAGCATACATATCTTAACTGTAAAAGCAAGTATGCATGTATTACTCTGTAGCCCAAACCAACTTTAGGAGTTAAATATTAGACTGTAGTAGAGGTTTGGGTTCAAATATAATGAATCACAAATATACAATACTACATTTCTTTGAATATTTACATTAAATGAAATTAAATTCTATACAAGTGGCACAAATGCCTTGCTAACTGCAATCTGTATAACTAGAATACACATATGTACAATATATGAATATTTCAAGGATTGCTGTCTGCAATCTACAGTTATAGTGTACATTTGTTAGGATGTATACTTAAATGTTATACTTCAGATAAATGTTGTATACTTGTGTTAATGACACAACCTGTCAGCACTGCCACTGCTGCCCAGATTTGTACAGCTCAGTTTGATATTCAAATAACATATAATTATTTACTAAATTCCAGCTAGCTGTGCTGGCATATGTTACACATCCACTGTCCAACTTCTCCTGGCATGGCTGGCAATACCTGACATCATCACATCTTTCCCTACTTTGAAGATTCAAGCTGTTTTTTCAACTGACCCTTGAGAAACATTGCTTGAGAGGAGTGAGCCTATCTAGGAATACATTAACCTATACCCTCTCTTGAGATCCCATCTGCCTAGACTCCACCTTAGTAACTTGGCATTTTGCTGGCTGGCTCAATGTAGCCAGAAATCCCCCTCAGACTCCTCCTTTTCCCTACTGAAAATACTTAGCACAAGGGCCTCACTATTACGGTATGGTTTCATCATGTTAACATTGTACAGTTTGTGCCCCTGCCTCCTGCCTAGCAATTCTACCATGTAGTTAACATTACTGATCTCCCTTACCACTTAGAAGGTTCCATCCCCAGATTCCTGCAGCTTATTGTGGCTGACAGGAATGAGCAGCATAACCTGCTGTCCCACAGCATATTCTTGGGCTCAAGGATTCTTGTCATACCAGACCTTTTTCCTGCTGTTGGGATCCTGCCAGGTTCTCGTGATCCAAGCCCATTAGCTCCCTAAGCCTTGTCTTGATGCTTAGGACATATGCCACAATAGATTTCTTGTGGGATTCACACTCACCCACCCACTCTTCATGAATCAAATCTAAAAGCCCCCTAACCCTTTGCCCATTCGGCAACTCAAAGGGTGAAAAACCTGTGTATTCCTGGGGTACTACTCTGTAAGCAAATAGCAGATGGGGCAAATATTTTTCACGCTCTGGTCTGTAAAATGCCCATAGCATTTTCTTTAGTAAAGAGTGTTACCTCTCCACAAGACCATTAGTCTGGGAATGGTGTGGGGTGGTCTTTAGGTGCTTTAGACCACAGTGCTTTCATAGACAAGCCAGCAGATCTGACATGAAATTGGCAACTCAGTCAGTATTTCTATTGGGAACCCTACCCTGCTGAAAATCTCTAACAAACATTTGCCACCTTCTCTGACTCAATGCAGAAAAGAGCCACTGCCTCAGGGTATCCAGTAGCATAATGTACTAACACCAGTATACACTTCTTCCATGTGGAACTTGGGGTACTCAGAGGCCCAACAATATCCCCCTGAAATGGCTCTTTAATCACAGGCAAAGGCATCAAAAGAGGTTTGACCTTCTCTCCAACCTTGCCTTCTTTTTGGCTCTGCTCACAGGTCCTGCATTCACCTGTTTCATCCCTAGCAGTCCCAGGCCAATAAAAGTTATTCATAATACATCTATTGGAAACTTTATGCACATATGACCTGCAAAAGGAATACCATGGGTTATAGCTAGAAGTGCCAGACAGTAGGCTTTAGGTACTACCAACTGTTGTATTACCTCACCCTCTAGCCCTCCATCAGGAGTCCCATCTCTATACAATAACTCTTTGTAACAGTATTCAGATTCCCCTTTCCTTGAAAATCATGTGGCTCTTTAATTACTGCCATCAAGCCTTGTAATGCAGGGTTGAACTGAGCTTGTCTCAACTCTGCCTTTGTAATTCTTCCCAGCTCCCACTCCACAGGCAGTTTGGTATCCTCTGACAATGGTCCCTCACTGTCAGCCTATGTACTATAACTCACCTCTGCCCTTGCAGTCACTCTGTCCAAGGGAACATCAGTACCTACCAGCAGCTGTGCCTCACCTTTAGGCTCACTGCCACAGGGTAGCGCATCCCTGAAATAGCCACCTCAACAGCCCTGGCTTCAGTTGTGGTGTCTCTCTGTGTCTCCCCCAGGCTACCAGAGCCACATGCCTATATCCAAATCTGACTGCATTTAACTGCATGCATACAAGGTACTGCATTATCAAAATCATTCCCTATCAAGACATCTGCAGGGATATCCTCAAGCACACCTACTTACTTGCTTCTTTTTCCACCCCCACCCGTCAAGGTGAACTCTGGCCAAAAGCATTTGGAATGGGGTTCCTCCTAAAGTTCTGACTGGACAGG
>NC_056725.1:273092226-273139726 GCF_019279795.1 Protopterus annectens | reverse complement strand
GGTATATGATGGTGTCATCTGTTCACCTGTAGGGTGCCTGGCTTTTTTGGAAATTAATGCAGATATGAAATATAGGTAATAGTTATAACTGCTTTACCAAAAGTGCACTTATATCTCAAAATATCTTCGTATTACCCACTGCTTGAATACACCACCCCTTACAAGACAATATCACATTAGTTTTCGCATTAGTATTGTGAACATGGAAATATGTCACATTTTTCATAATTATTTGCAATCACTCCTCAATAATTCTAGCTATGCATATCCCATGCTGACTATTTCTCTATTATGCTTAGCAGATCATATCAGCTTGTAGATACCACCTTGCTGCCTTAGTCTTATATATGTACCTTTACTAGGACTTCATAAATTAAACCATGAAAACAATGACAAGCCTCCTGTGAAGACAAGTATATGTTTACAGGATACACAGGAAATATGCTTTCCTGATGAATTTACTCTTTTAGGAAGCAATGAGATCAAAGTTTTGGCATTGATCACATGTTTGATGCTTGTCCTCTTCAATAGTTCAATAAATATTAAAACACCCATATATCATTGTAGATATATGTGTATACATGTGTGTTTGTACAATATACATACATATATCTATATCTGGCTCTATGTCAGAAGTTGGAGTTTTCAGAAACTTGAAATTCATATTGTAGAAATGGTATGACTCCCCCACTAGAACAACAAAAGGTGGTACTTCAGGCAGTATTCTAGACTGGATACTAGTTTCCCACCCCCATATTATCTCTGACAATGGTACCTTAGCTGACTCTCTTAGTGACCATCTCCCTGCCTTTGCACGTCATACCCCTTCATCACTTTATCCCTTCATCTACATCATAATATTATCTCAGTCCATTGTCTGAAAAGCTTCAATGCTCAAACTTCTCTAATTCCTTAAAACTCATGAACTGGAACCCTCTAAAAACCCTTCCTCTGGACAATGCTGTTACTTACTTCACTACCTCCTTTCCTAACCTCCTTAGCAGCTCCTCCCCCCTCTTATCTAAAAGGGTCAAATCGAAAACTACTCCATGGCTTTCAAAAGAGACTATCTCCCACATGCATCTCCATGATGAACTATGGAAACAATCCCAAAAACATAAAACTCCCAATTCCTTAGCAAAATACAAACAACTCCGCAATTCAGCAAAAAAACAAGTTTCAAAAGATCAAAAATCCTATTACTCAATACTACAAAATGATCATAAATCAAATCCCAAGAAATTCTGGAACAGTGTCTCTACCCTACTCCATCCTGGAAAAAAGGACAACCCCTGCCCAGATCTTAGCTCTTCTGATCTATCCTTGGCTACACAATTTAACTCTTTCTTTATAGATTCAGTAGTCAAACCCACCAAGTCTTTCACTAATAATGTAACAGGCCAGACCCCATCTCCTTCCACAACCGCAACCCTTTCCAACTCCACCTTTACTCATCACCTCACCTCCCTTTCTCTTTTAAACCTATTCCTGTTAGCACCATAAAAAACTCCTGCAAAAACTGAAACCTTGTTCAGCTGCCCCTGATGAACTTCCATCTAACTTTCTCAAATTAGCCGCCGATGGCATTGCCTTTCCCATCTCTAATCCTAATTAATTGTTCCATCTAAGAAGCCTATGTACCCCTCCTCTGGAAACAAGCCTTCATTATTCTCCTCCATAAGGGAGGCAACAATACTGAAATCTCTAATTTCCATCCTATAGCCATCTTATCTCCCATCTCTAAGATTTTTGAAAAATGCATCCACCTACAGCTCCTACCCTATCTCTTAGACAACCTACTGCTGATCTCTACACAACATGGTTTTAGACCAGGACACAGCATCATCACTGCCCTCCTTTCTTTTCTAGAAACTCTAGAAACCATTAATCATGCTCATGACTTTGGAAAAATTGAATCTACCCTTCTTTTAGACTTATCCAAAGCCTTCGATACTGTATCTCATACCCTTCTCTTGTCCAGACTTTCTCAGCTTAATCTTTCCTCCTCCTCCATCAGCTGTTTTTCCAGCTACCTTTCAAATAGACAGCAAGCAGTCAAATGGAAAAATTCTCTTCCTTCCTCCACACTCTTATAGGTGTCCCACAAGGTTGCATACTTGGCCCCCTACTGTTCAGCATCTTCATCA
Source organism: Protopterus annectens (assembly GCF_019279795.1). Lineage (NCBI taxonomy): Eukaryota > Metazoa > Chordata > Ceratodontiformes > Protopteridae > Protopterus > Protopterus annectens. The sequence continues at coordinate 273,137,579 of NC_056725.1, read as the reverse complement.
ATGACTTTCATCAATGTATTCCAAATGCTAAACTAATCCAATACACCGATGACTCCACCATAATCTGTTCTGCCATATCCTTACCCACGCTCTTGAAACTTACTGAAGATGCCTTCTCTTGTACTGAGGCATGGATGCTGAACAATCACCTTGCCCTCAACCCTTCAAAATCCAAAATCATGATATTTACCCCATCTAAATCTTTCAAAATAGATAAGCTCTCTTTTCCATAACTAGCCAAAACTTGACCCTAGTCAAATAGTTCCCCACTCAAAGCTTCTAGGAGTCATTGTTGATGATCAACTAAAGTTCAATGTCCACATACAAGCTAATATTAAGAAAACACATCAAAAACTGGGCATGTTATATCGCCAGGGTTGTTATCTCACTTCTTCAACCAAGCACACCCTTTCTACCACTTATCTTATTCCCTCTGTTATGGTGTCCCTCTTCTTACCAACCTTCAATACTCTCTAAAGTCTAAACTTGCTTCCTGCTATAATAAAATCTCTGTTTGCTACTGGATCTAAATCCTCCTCCCACCACTGCAAGGCTCTCCACTCCTTGAATTGGTTGGAGCTTCCTAACTATCTCTCCTATATTCATCTCTCAATTGGCCATATTGGCTCATCTTCAAACTTTTACATTGTCCTACACTTTCCTCCACTCTCAAAATGCATCAGCCCATCAGACTTCATAGGTCCAACAACCAAACCCTTCTAGAAGTATATAAGCCTATACGGACCCCAGGGACACTTCTATTCTCTTTCTCTGTAGCACGACTTTGGAATTCCTTTCCCCACAAATTAGAACCATCAACAACCTTTCCTCCTTCAAAAAACAGCTTCACTCATACCTTTCTTCTCATTGGGAATGCTCCTGTTCTCATCCCACCTGACTTAATCCACTGCATTCCTACTCTACATCACCCTGCTTCTTGCTAGCTCTCATCTCCGCTATATATTTCACTTCTTCCTCTGTTGCCTCTTACTCATCCCAAATAACATGGAATTGTAAGGTCCTTTCCTCCTCCACACCTGCTCTTAATTCATACATAATTATGCTCCATTAATGCAGACTCCTATATACTTTTACTGTTTCATGTCCTGTCATTTTTTTCCTCGGTGTACTATATACTTGTTATTTTCACACTTTATATTAGGTATAAGTAATAAACTGCCTTGATTTACACTGTTAAATATGTACATAACTCATGTTTATATCCTCAGTATACTATGTCCTTGTTCCTTTTACACATTAAACTAGGTAAAAGTGACAAACTGATTTTACTTCCACTTTTAAATATGCATATAAGTTAAAAACTGTTTCTGATTTTTATTAATGAACTATGTATAAACTACAGACTATGACTGTACTATAAAACTGTGATTTGTATTGTAACACTGGATTAGGAGCTTTTTTCCCCAGGCTTCCATTGAAAATGGACTCATTTTTGGCCCAATGGACTTTCCCGGTAAACAAATGGCAAATAAAATAAAATTAAAAATAAATAAATAAATAAATACATAAATATGATTGAGTTTCCAAAAACTCGAACTTCAAAAAACAACAAAAATCTACCTTTTTTCTATGTTTTTGCAGGGAGGGGCAAGTACTCCTGCATACCCCATGTGGGGGGCTGTACCCCACACCCTTTGCATATTATATATCTAAACTCCAGGATAGCACTACAGTGGGGAAAGGGATAAATGCCTCAATCCTTCCTGTACCGCAATATTCATTCAAAAGTAATGAGTTTTCAGAAACTCCATCATATCTTCTTGACAATATGAATTTTGAGTTTCGGAAAACTGGAGCTTCTGAAGGGGTCCCCTATATCTATATCTATATCTATATCTATATCTATATCTATATCTATATCTAATCTATATCTGTATATATTATGTTATATTATTTTAAACACATTTTTAACAATCCTATAATGCTATTCTTGTTATTTTGATTTACCATGAAATAAAAGAAATAAATGTTGCTCATCTAATGATTATTCTTTAACATCTTTTAACTTTACAGTGCCACTAGTACAACAGGTAGTACACTCATCTTTGGTGCAGAAGGTGTGTTAGATTGATTACTGACATTGCAGTGCAGCATAAGGTGAGTATGTCATCCTTTGAATGAGATGTCAAACTGAAGCTCCATCTGCCTAAGTTGGGAGCAGCTCATGTGCATATAAACTATTACATGATACCTATCAAAAATAGCAGGGGAAGTTCTACAGTGCCATGGGCAAATTTCCCCGTATAGTATAAATATCACCTCTGGTCTCTGCTGAAATAAGCTATTAGCCTGATCAAGAAAGGATAAATAAATAACATAGATAAATGCATTTATTAAGTAAGATGGAATACATTGGGAAAGTCTAATCTTTAATTTTGAATAGCAAATCATTGCAATGAGATAGAGGGCCAACTACTGTTTAAAAGAACTGAAATGTTTGAATCAATTTAAGTCATATGAAAGCTTTACTGATTCTCTGTGGGTGTTTAAAATATAGAAATGATGAATAAAACACTTACTCATCATGTTTACATTTAATTACATGTTTAATATTAACTTCTATGTGTAGATCTTCTAGTTTTTATCTGACTGTATTGCTCTTTTTTTCTTAAATGCTGCAATATCTTTCTCATTAATAGACAGGAAAACTGACACCCAGAATGCAACAAGAAGAGAAGGAATTCCCAGACTGGGAATGCATAAAGAGAAGCAAACTTGTCAGAAAAGTTCGCAACTCAAAAAAAATGAAGCATAAATTAAGAACACGTTCAAGAAGTATATAAAAATGAAAGCTGGGCCCATCTATTCCACAAAGCTTCTTGAGCAGCAGTGGCTAGTGAAAAACAGGATAATGATTGGGTCTCGAATTATAACAAGCATATTATGTACTCAGGGTGTGGATGCCAAGAAACTCATCTTAAGACTCAACCTCAAGAGATGAAAGGTTATGATCAGTGAAATAATCATAATTCTTTGTAATTAATGGAGCATTATCCATATCAGAAGAAAATAAAATAAAATAAAATAAATATAAAAAGTGCAGTACAGTGGAATGTTTACCAGTTTTGAAAGCTAGTAAAGCACTTAACAAGTGCTGCCATACAGATGTCAGTATACTTATCTGATATGGGTAAGAATTCTGGACAAACCCAAAAATAATGAGGGGGCAAAGGATCAAAATTGTGGACAGGTTGAAAATATTCCACAAATTCACTTAAAAAAGTTAATAGAGCAAACAGGACTTGTTTCAACATGAATTTTCAGAACAATAAGCACTGAGCACTAATGTCTGGCATTATTATTTTTTTAAATAAGAAAGATCTTTATTAAACCATCACTTACAACATAAGCATTCATGCATTTGTATAAATGAAAACAAACCACACTGATGCAAGTCCTACTTGCAAGCATTTTACATCACAAACCATACTGAAATATTCCCAGTTGCAAACATTGTACATCACTTGTAATCTACCCAACCAGTTTCAAACATTACATATCTCCTTTAAGTCCTACCATCTTTTAAACCTTGTTCCCACAATTCCCATTTTTCCTATGTACTTTGCTCCTACCTTTTTCTAAAGATATCAATTCCCATTGTTTTATCTATGATACTATATTCAGTACTTTGAATATATTTGACTTAGATTTTGGTTTCCATTTTCTAGTGATTGCTTTTCTGGCAGCCACCATAATTAGAGACAGCAAGGCCTTACCATGTCAAGGCAGTTCAGATTTTGTAGCATAGAAAAATCATCTCCCTCGTCACACCAATCTGCTCACTCAGCATCTCCAACAGTGCATCCTACAGGGAATTCTTAAAATCTGCCATCTCACTGCACTCCCAGAAAATATGTTCCCAATTACCTCTTTCTTCCTAGTCAGACCTCTGACATTTGCTGTCTACCTGAGGAAAAATTATCTGGAGTCTACTTGGGGTAGAAAACAATCTATGTAAACATTTTCAAGCAAAAATCTTAAATCTTCCAGATTTTGTTGTATATTTGGGAAAAATACATATATCCTCTCATTTTTTTTGTGAATTGCTTATCTAATCTCTCTTTCCAATCCTTTCTAACCTTCTCTGATTGATTCTTATAGTTATCATGCAATATTTTATATGCTCTACTAATTATTCCTTTTTAATGACAGCTTCTGTTCTAGATTCTACTAAGAAATCTACCAGTGCTGGTCTTTCATTTAGGACTCCTTATTTCCTTCTCTTTGCCTATACTCTGGTATCAATCCTTGATAGGGAAAGTAATCTCTAACGTATAGTCCAAATAAATTCTTGGCATTTTCCTATTCTATCATCTTTCCCTCTCTAGTTATTTGCTCCAAATACTTTGGTTCCTTTGCCAGTTTTCTCCAATAAATTCCAGCCTTCTCTTTCCTATTGTCTATATCCCTAATTGCAGACATTCCCTATCAGCAGAATCTCCTTTCTCCATTGCTGTGTTGGCTTAGTTCTTAGATTACTTTCTGCTACTTTATGGATATAATATTCTGTAGGATTATTGTAATTCTCCTTAAAGGCCTGCATCCAAAATCCCAGTCTCTCCTTGTTTCTCGAGCTTTCCGCTGTTTCAACATCATCCCTTTCCACATTGAATTTTAGTTTTCTGCTCGTGCTGCTTATAGGAGCCTTAACTGTGTAGCTCTGAAATACCCCTTCAAATTGGGTAATCCCAATCTGCCCTCTTCTACTGGAAGAATCAACTTCTCCCACTTGACTCTAGCTGTCTTCCTCTCCCAGATAAAGTCCATCAGTTCTTTATTTATTGCTATTCACAACTTCTCCTCTGGTTGATAAAGATATACCTGACCTGTGTCTAAAACTAAAGGCATTTAAAAACCTTTTGACTGCTTATATCTTATTATTCATATCCATATAACAAAGCTTCCATTTTCTCAAGTTTTTGTATGACAGTCTGCAAGGCATTGTGAGTAAACATGAAGATGGCCTTTTCATATACGCACAGAAGCAAAAGAGAAAAAGTATTAAACTAATTTAAATTTGCTTGTACAATCTCTTACCACCTGAGAAAAGCCACAGCAAACTGTTTTCTAATACATAAATAAAAGCATGCTTTATACATACTTACATTGACCTTATTGCAATGCATAGAATACCTTACTTACACTCCAATATCTTTAAAAACGGAGTAGTCAAAGCATTTCTGTAGTGAGAGACTGTCCCCAGGATTCACAAAGCCTCCGTGTAAGAGTTATAACTCTTACACGGAGGCTGCAGTTAAACGGAGTGATGTCAGCATGCTTTGCATATTCATGAGAGCATGCTGAATCACACCTAAGTCTAACACGGTCCATGTAAGAAAGTAGGGGGCGTGTCCGTAGGCTGAGCCCTGCAAGCGGACACGCCCCCAGAAGTGTAAAAGTGCCCAAAGTAAACACCCAAAACAGAGTCCACGGAAATGTGAATAAACACAACACAACACATGCCCCCACAGACTATGAACATAAAATATATATAAATGAACATGTTATATATTTTTTTTAAATTGTAAAGATGTTTAACCGTGAGTGCGCTCGTTTGCACGGGTGTGCCCGTAGTGCAGCTACAGTTAGCAGTCAGTGGGAAAGCATATAAGAACTAAATATGCAAAATAAGCCAGGAAGCAATAGCGTAGCGGTAGAGATGTTGGCTGAAGAGCAGGCATTCGTGATTCGAGCCCCCCCCAAAACCAATTTTTTTTTTTTTTTTCAAAATAAGCAGGAAACAAGTCCCTGACAAATATGTACACATAAAACCACAATTTATGTAAAGTGTAATGAAATAGCCCATTTATATTGAAGACATGTGAGGTAACAAAAGAAGAAAAAATGCCAGATGTGCTCATAGCTGAGCTACAGTTTAACAGAGTGAGTGCATGTGCCCGTAGATGAGCAGTGGTTTAACTGGTGGAAAATGAGTGCCCGTAGCTGAGCAGTGGTCTAACACGCTAAATCTATGTGCCCCTAACTGAGCTGAGTGTAATATGCGTGCTGATAGCCAAATGAGGCTTAAAGCAGCTAACCGATGGACAACGTTGAGCAAGCCGTATCAAAACTGCCTTTACACAGACACACCCCTCAGCATGTCTAGACAGTCATGAAAAATAAAAAGCAGTAGTCAGGTTTGAACCCAGGATACTGTACACCATAGGCAAGGTACAGAACCACTAAGCCATGTCAGCAGTACCTAGAAATGCAATAATAGCTAATATATAGGAATGAATATGAACTGGAGCATGACAATGCAGGTTTACTGAAGTTGATGCAATTCCAAAATGGCCAATCACAGATATGTGCGGGAAAAACGGACTATATAAGCCCCATAGGCAGGAATACACAGCATAAACGATTGTAGAACTGACCTGCAGGCAGAATGACAGGAGTAGGAGAGGGTAGTTGCTTTCGAGCACAGAGGTGGGGTGTTGAGGAGTCCAGGTACATGGTCTGGCTCCTAGTCCATAATCATGAGGCCCAACTCATGCAGGGCCACATCCTCTGGGGAGCATACAGGGCCAAGGCGTGGGACCGGTTGGCTCATGATCTCACCAGTGCTACGGGGATTCCAAGGACTGGTGAGCAGGTCTGTCACCACCATGCAGACCTGAAGAGACGCAAGCAGGACCAACTGAACCTTTGGATCCAGGAGGCCCGGCAAACACCCAACGCCCCACTACTGAGTAAGTAACATTTAATTATGTATGTAAGAAATTAAACTTGCTGATATTATGGAGATGTGTATTCCAATATTACTTCATTTATATTACAGCTGCAGGTGTCCGTTCTGCGAACCGCAGAGCCTATGGCGATAGGCTGGTGCGGTTGCGCCACCAGGCAGGTCAGTAATCCACTACCAGTAACTGTAAAGAAATATAAGAGTATGACAGTCAGCAAAAGAGTGCAGTGTAGTCAGTAAGGAATAAAATCTGCAAGTAACAGTGTGAAAGTGTATGCAAGTATTGCTTGATTACAAAAGTGTGTTTCAGCCTGTAAGTTTAACCAAAAAATGAAACTGTCTGACATATATTCTGAAATAAAAATGCCTGTAAGAAAATAGTACACAACCTGCAGCAGGCTGAAAAGTATAGCTGCAGAAGATGATGAAATCACATGTATGAAATATATCCCTGTGGAAATACTGAAACATGACAGAAGTGAGACTGCTGGAAAAAGATTGTAATAACTACTGGTAAAACATGTCAATAAAGCCTAGAAGTACCATCCTGAATAGTTAAAATGAAAGCAAGTGAGAGAGTGTGAGAAAGTGTCATGAATCCAGCAATACAGTAGTAATAACCCCTGAATAAAGTATACTGCATTCAAGACAGAATGAAATGCATGTGAGATTCAAAACCAAACAGCAAAATCTGTTCAAAGTGTTGCTGCATCTGGAATGTGTATCCCAAAATCTGGATATGTTGCTCTCAGTCTGCAATATGCAGATAGGATGATTGTCTGATATACCAAACATCCACACTTGTCTACAGCTATATAAAGCAAATGTAGCAGGATGATGTAGCTGAACAAAGCTAGATATGAATGTGTATGAAGAACCATAAAATGTATATTGATGTTGCAGTAACAGTCCTATCACCAAGTTGAAATAGTTATCATATAGGAAACTGTAGTTAGAACAGTAGTGTGTATATAACTGTAGTTATTAGAAATGTACAGCATATGTATTGTTATTCGAAGGTGTTAATATTACTTTCTTTACCCCACCCTATAACCACATATAACCCATTCCACATGAAAATGGTATGTGCAATGACAATTAACACCCCTGGACGTTTGTCCTGTTGGGTCATATATATTTGCATGTCCGTTGATGCATCTGCCCTGTACATACATCCACACCTGATGGCCTGTTGCCATCAATTAACCCTGCATGTTGTTGGACTGTGTATTTCTGTTCAAATTATGCATGTGTTATGCACGCTGTTCAATGGTGTGAATATCTGGGGGTTTGGTTAATGGGAATACTAATGCATGCTGTTAAAACTAATTGTGAATGGTATTATATGTCACTAACCCAAACTGTCATGACATAATGCAAAACATAGGATGACAGGGAAGGCGGGTTCCAGCGGACCCACCTCTCCCACCTCAGCTGGCGAGTGCACCTGGCACTAGTGCCGAGTCTGGACCCTCCGGTGGCCCTGTGCCACCTGCGGGTGGAAGCGCTGCAGGGGATGGGGCTCACCCCCCCCTCTGCAAATGTGGCAGGAGGAGAACCACCACTCACCCTCCATAGCGTCCCGACTGTGGTGTGTAGGGAGATTCGGGACTCTGTTCTCGAGCCCCTACACCAGCTCGAGGCACGGGTGGTGCACCTAACGGGCATGCCTGTTGCCCCGCCTACACAGCCCCCAGCACAGCCCCATCCTGGGCAGTGAAGGAACAGTGGCAACTGCCTATGGGTGGGGATATCAGTTCCACTGTTGCCATCTGTGGGCTCATGGGCTCTGGATATCCAAACCTCCTTCCCCGTCAATTGCGTAACCCCCATACACGTGTCATACACCGCCCCTGTATGCGTCTTGTTTGCCTTGTCTGTTTACCTACCCAACCTACCTCCCCAGCTGTACTGACTTCCTTCATCTGACATACCACTCTCACCTGAGAAAAAAAAAGAACAAAAGGGCACTCTGTACCCACAAAAAAATTACGCCCCATACATAGCTGCCCATTCCGCACACATGTCTGCTGGACATGGAACTTATCAATTACAATTGGCTGTACAACAAGTATTATTGTTGTCCTGACACCTCTCTCAGGGGTGGAAGGTTTCAAATGTCACACCAAATTACATACATATGCACAGCTGTTGCTGATGAAGAAATGGGCAGCTATGGGCCTTACCTACATCCCTCCTGCACATCCCAAGCTTGTTTTCCTACTGTCTTACCCTCTTTGTGACCCCTTTTTCACCACTTTGCTGTCTCCCCATTTTCTTTTCTTTCAAAGAAAATAGCGCGGGTGTGCGCAAGAGTAAGCACATTTAAGCGGTTGTAAGCAGGTGTGCGCAGAGATAACCGCCAGTGCGCATGCGTGACCTCCGCGCAAACCAGTGCTAACCTGGTTACAACTGCTTAAAAGTGCCTTAGTCACTTTGATTGACAGGTCCTGTACTCAGTTCAAAAGCAAAATACAATCCCACTGTGAGTCCTGAACCCAGGACCTTGGAAACAGTAGTCTGCATGACTTACCCCTAAGCCATGACTCTTACTCAAGAACATTGTGCTAAAATAAATATATCATGTAATAGTAGGAATGAATGTAAAGGGAATATAGATGTGTAGTACAGAAACAGCCATGCTAGTTGGAAGCTAGTAAGTAATAATGTCACTATAGCACCTTGCAAGCCACACACATACTCACAGCAGGATAAGCACTGCCCATACCCCACAACCTCTTACATGAAAACATCTGGACCAAGTAATAAAATATGTGGAGCAAAGGCCCAAAACCAGGGACACATTACAAATAATGTTACAACAAATGCAGACAGTTCAGAGAGTAACAGGGTCTGCACTTTGTGGGATGTTTGGAAGGGTATGCAGTCTGAAACTTGAATGTTTGTCACCATATTCTGACTTGAGCCCAGAGTGATTTGCCAGAAAGAGGTGTGCATGAGATATTGACCAAAATATGAGGCAGAAATGTGGACAACCTGCAAATATCTTTACACATGACGGGTCTGACACCACCATATTTGAATAGTTAAGAGCCTAGACATAGCAACAGTGAATGACTTACAGGGATGCCCCACAGACCCCATGTGAAATGTACAAACAGTAGGCAGAAAGGTGTAACACATGCAATGGTAACTATGGAGTCCTGAAAGTATTCATCACTTGCATGGCAGAAAAAGTGTAGTAATACATATGCTCATGCTAACCCACAGTCACAACTGCAGCATACCAGACATTTTAATGGGTGTACCCCACTGATATGTACCATTCCATGAGGCACATAACAGATGAACCTGAAAGTCTCTGGGGCCTGCTCAGCAGCATACTCAAATACCCTAATAGATGTCAAGGCCCACACCATGGCCAGACCACACTGCATGCTGTAACACCCTAGCAGATATAGCAAGCATTCCAAGGTGTGAATGTACATGGAAAATAGGAAAGCTACAGCAGCACACTACAGTCAGGACACCTAGCAGGCATACAAGTAGTGACTGTAAAGGGCAACTATTGAAGCCTTAGCAACAAAGTGCAAGAAAAAATGAAAGGAAAGCACACACACACACACATTAACAGTAGTAGTAGTAGGTGTAGGTGTCAGTGTACATACACAGTTAGTACAGGAAACTGGAGAAATGAATGGAGGAATGTTAATCTACAACACACCTGGAAATATGAGAGAGGTACCAACCTTTAAACTCACAGAACATTGTCCACAGCATAACAGCATGGTCCCTGCCCTTAAAATCTGAAAGGGCTATGCCTATCTCACATACCTTTTTATAGCACTGTTCTAAAATCACAGTGAGAACTGCAATCAGTGCACAACTGGCTGCATGCAATTAGCAAATGCTGGCTAACAATTGGTGCAGAGGCCATCACATGGGCATATGCAGATACCTACAAAAGTATGCTGTACTCCCAGTCCACACATGCAATACTTTCATTGCACCCTGAGAAGGACGTGAGAGACAGACAGACAGAGAGAGAGAGACAGAGACAGAGACAGAGAAAATTGCAATTAAGCAGACACAAACAAATTGTTCAGCAACAGCCACCTGAAAGCTGACAACTGGGAAGTGGAGCAGCAGGACAGAGAACCAGATGGCAACACAAGCAGCTGTGACAAACACAGGTAATGTAAAGTAATACTATAAAGGTCTACATACTGTGAACCCTCCATATGTGTCATTGGTCTGTATCCATATGTATATGAAGATGTGTAAAGGGCAGGGGACATACAACAACTATCAGTGAAGGCTGTACATACATTTGTATGTGAGAGTATCTATGTGCACATATCAATGTTGGTTGATCGTAGGTTGTAGTGCCATGTACAAAGTAGGTTTCACAGTTATGTATGTTTAGCAGTATGTTAGTGTGTGTATACAGTATGGTAGACAAACATGTTGATATACCTGTCTAACATATGGATACGTATGTATGTCAACATATGTATGTGTATATATATATATATATATATATATATATATATATATATATATATATATATATATATATATATATATATATATATATATATATATATATATATATATATATATATATATATATATATATATATATATATATATATATATATATAATATGCATATATGTATACATACATAGAGAGAGAGATGTAGGAATACATAGACAGATATAGATGAAATATTGTACAAACATATCTATGTAATGCACACATACAGATATAGATATATGTAGATAAATATACATAGGCAGACTGATCTGACTATCTACAGGTATGACTGTATATGACGACCTTCAACACAGCCTGTCCCACCCCCTCTGTCACTCACACCCCCTCTGTGTCCCCCCTCCACATCTATAGCAATATATGTACATCAATATATATATATGTGTATATGTATACAGACATATATATATATATATATATATATATATATATATATATATATATCTATATATATATATATATATATATATATATATATATATATATACATATAGATATATATATATATATATATATATATATATATATATGTATATATATATATATATATATATATATATATGAGAGAGAGAGAGATGTATATAAATTCTGAGTGAGGCACATGTGTACAGATGTATTGCAACAGGTGCCTGGTGACAAAGGCATGGAGTGAACACCAGTGTCAAAATTGGAGTACCATACCACATTCCAAATCACCTACACCAGTAACCACCAGATTTGTGATTGGCTGCCCACCACTGCATGTGTCAGGGGTGAACAGGGTCATAAATGTGTACAATAGTGGCCCCAATGATATTCACAGTGGCACACTATCCCTGGAATACCTGCACATGGTATGTGTCAGCGGACATGGTGTGTCAGCTATGGACATGTAGGTCGGTGTATCCCTCCACACCACATAATGGATGCCATGGTATGGACCTCACATGACAGCTACAGATATGGAGAAGGACACAGTGACATGTACAACACTGTGACAATGCACTCAAACACATTACCAATGCACAGTGACTGACAACACCACAGAGTACACAAATACTACCCACATAGAGGTTACCACTCCCGGATTTACATATGTAAGTCACACCCATGACAGATGTCCAACAACCATAGTAACACCTCACACCATCCACAACCTAAATGTCTGCTGTGTGTCGTCCGTGCCACTGCAATAGAGTGCACATGTGGAGGTAAAAGTTCCTACCCACAGATAAGGCATACCCTGCAATAAAACACACAGTGTTAAGAAGCAAGACTCCCCATGAGTACATGTCACACATACCCCTGCTGAATGTTAGTCAGATAGGTAATATGCCATATGAGTCACCCTGGTAACTGTGTGACAGCAGCAGGTACCATCACACCACATGTGTCACAATGGTCAGGGTAGCAGAACAGTATGCTGCTGTAGTCCCAGGGGCAATAGCATATTGTATAGTATTGTATTGTAATGTAATGTATTGTGTTGTATTGTATTGGTATGTTGAGGTGCCTCCTTCGTGGAGTGGAACCACTGCTGCTGTCCACCAGTGTACAGGTACATATCCTGTAGTCAGGCTAGTGTTACATAGCACTTCTATATGTGTGTTTAGCTCCTGTCAGAGTTTATGTAGCATGCAACTGGGGATACCATCAGGTCCCATTCGTGTTGTGTATTCTGCTGTCCTGAGGGTGGCTCTCACCTGGACATCTGTGATGACAGGGAGGTTACAGTCAGCTGGGATAACTATGTCTTATTTTGGGGAGAGGGTGGGGTGACACCTGCACTGAACCTGTCTGCCACAATGTTGTCAATATCTGTGGTGTCAGTGAAATATGTGTTGTTGTGTACTAACTATGGGCATAGAGGATGGATCCTGACCAGGTTGATAACATAACTGAAGAAGGCCTTCTGGTTATCTGTAGTGTCCCTCTTGATTTCCCTCTCAAAGTTGCCCATGGATGTTTGTATGATGGAAAATAGATCCTTACTAGTGCTGCTCAGACATGCCCTCCCTTTATGGAATTATACTCTGTCTTGCAGTAGCTTCCATCTTCTGTAATACAATCTGTCTATGGCTGGGGTCCACCAGACAGGATGCTGTCCCTTTGTGGAGAGTGTCTTGGTCATATATGGGATTGCATGATGCATGCATTCTCGGAGATGTCTGTAGAAAGCAATTGTGTAGGGGTCAGCATTGTGGGTTGTATCTGCCACTGGCCCAGTGGGCTGAAAGGATACCATGTCACTGTTACAAAGTGTAAAGTTTGCATCTGTAATGTTATGCAGTATAGTCGTTTGTGCTGGTGGTTGAGGTGGGATATGTATATCCAGGGCAATCAGTGTGTGGTCAGCTCACAGTAGTTGATGATGTAGGCCATACAGTACCTAGATACAAACCCCCAGAGTGAGGAGGTGCTCTTGACCTGAATCAGTGTTCTGACTGCTGGGGTTTGGTAGTATGTCGTATGGAGTGTGCCAGGTACTGTTGCACAGTTGCTGGCTAAGCACTGATACCTGGCCATTTACATGTGTATCCACCAATAGACAGACAGATGCTACATATGTGAGATATGTTGTATCATAACAGTCGAGTAGCATGTGTAGTATGTGTGCCAAATTCTGCTGACATATATTGCTGATATCAGGTTAGTTTCTTTCTCAGGTACATGGCCCACCCACGGAATCCCACCTACTCCACAGCTGAGGATGAGGAGATACACCAGAACCTGGTGCGGGATTATGCAAAACTCTTTTCCCGCACCAGCCAGAATCAGCAGGAGAGGGCTGCACTGTGGCAAGACCTTGTCCGTCGGGTAAATGACATAGGCACTCATAATAGGACATATGAGCAGGTACGACATCACTGCAGTGATTTAATCAGACATGTCCGTCAGCGTGCGTCGGATATCCACAGGCAACAGGTCGCCACAGGTGGTGGGGTGGCTACACATCCCCTACTCACCAGACTGGAGGGACTACTCATGAGTGTAGTGGCTCCAGTCCGCCAGCAACAACAACAGCAGCAGACATGCATTATGATGGAGGCTGGAGCCACGCAGCAGCAAGACAGTGAGCGTGCAGGTAATATGCCATATGTATAGTTGACTGTTGTGTACACTGGTAGTTAATGCATGTGTGAGGTGTGTCCTTGGTTTGTAGCTGTCACCATAGTATTTAATGTGCAAGTGTGATATCCTCAATATTAGCAGCTGACCTGTGAAAGGCGACTGTTGTACTACTGACCTGTATCATACTCAGTAACAATGGCACAGTTGTGCCCACTGACATTAGATTCTTCACGTCTGCAGGACCCTCTGGTATAACAGCAATGCAGCCTATCCATGCTGGTGAGTGTGTATTAACAATTCCTGTAATAGTGTTGATAGTAATAGTACTATTTGGCTCACTTAGTAGTACTCTTTTTATGCATGTAGGTGTGTCTGTGTCTGTGTGTTGATATCACGCATACTGAGTACTGTACAATTGTGTGAAACTGTGTGCATGTGTGCATGTGTGCATGTGTGCATGTGTGCACCTGTGCATGTGTGCATGTGTGCACGTGTGCATGTGTGCACCTGTGTGCATGTGTGCACCTGTGCATGTGTGCATGTGTGCATGTGTGCACCTGTGCATGTGTGCATGTGTGCACCTGTGCATGTGTGCATGTGTGCATGTGTGCACCTGTGCATGTGCGCATGTGTGCACCTGTGCATGTGTGCATGTGTGCATGTGTGCATCACTGGTAATGTGTAGACATTGTAAACTGTGTTTCCTGTTTCCCTCCCACAGGTTCTGTTGCTGCTCTGGTGTCATGTAGCAGGGAACCTGAATCAGGTGCCGTGGGTACTGATAATGATGACATCTGTGTAATGGCATAGGAAAGTATGCCAGGGTCCGCCATTGGTCAGCCTATTGACAGTACACAGCTGTCAACCCCATCAATGCACACAGTTATCCTGCCAATACACCCTTTGTCACCAATGTCCCTAGGTGATGGACAGCATAAAGTGGGCATTGACCAGGGTAATGTGGTATCTGTGGCACATGCCTCCCTACACAGCAGCCATGGGCATGGCCCAGAGATGGTACCACACAGACAGATGTCCAGGGGTTCTCGTGGGAGCAATCGTGGGCATACTGCCCCTGTCAGACGTGCCCACAGAGGTCTTACAACCTCAGCTATGTTTCGGGCTGTCATGCAGGCACAGTCACGTATGGAACGGTACACCAGACAGGGTCTGAGGGAGCTGACAGCATGTCGAACGGCCATGACTGACAATATGCGTGACACTGCGGCTGCCATCCGTGATTTCACCAATGTCATAGACAGACATTGTGGGGACATATTAGACCGGTTCCACAAATACATGTCCATGAGCCAGGGCGATGGTGGGCGGTTGAGGCATCAACGTGGCCGTATGCCAGCAACAGCAGCAACTGGCAGTCGTCGCGGATGACAACAGGGCTGCTGCCACCCCCGTAGTGCCAGCAGCAGCCCCAGCAATGCTGGATCTGTGCTGTCATCAGACCACCCCAGGAGACCACGTGCACGTGGCTCTGGCCTGGCCCGACAGAGATCTGGGTCCAGTCAATGAACACCTGCTTCTGATGACAGTACCCAGTCTGGGTTGGTACTGGATATGGTCCATAGCACCCTTGCAAGGCACAGGTACCATGTCCTTGGCCAGAGACACTGATCTGTATGACCTGGCAGGTACAGTCTGTGGCTGTCCACAAACACCAGTATATGGCAGCCATGAGGTGGAACTGTGTGCATCCATACACACATGCGAATTGACAACACCTAGGGCTACCCCATACACGCACACACTGCATCAACATTGCCCCACCTTCTACTGCTGTCCCTCACCAACACACATACACATACATGTCAATTGGTGGTATCGGTGGCTGACTCAGGCATACCAAGTTCACACCCTGTGCATATGATGAAACTGTGCCACCTCCTGCAATCTGTAACAACTGTGCAGGTACAGGTTAACATGTTGCTGATGCACAGGGTGACCACATAGATGTGTAGTAATAGTATCATGTTGTTAACAGTACTGTGTGCTGAATTAATTGTGGGTATATCAC
This sequence comes from Protopterus annectens, assembly GCF_019279795.1. Classification (NCBI taxonomy): domain Eukaryota; kingdom Metazoa; phylum Chordata; order Ceratodontiformes; family Protopteridae; genus Protopterus; species Protopterus annectens. The sequence goes on along the minus strand of NC_056725.1, from coordinate 273,121,273 downwards.
AGCATGCCTGATGCAGTATGTGTGTGCTTGTCATGTCCTGTTGTCTACACCCATGGTAAGTACCATAGTGTATCATCTGCACATGTTGGCATACTGGTGGTAATGATGTCAACAGAAGGCTACATACATAGGTAGCACAGGGGATAAGGTAATGAATGTAGTAATACGCAATGATGGACATGTAAATTGCAAGGGGCATGTTGCCTACACTGGACTCTGCAATGCAGATGTTTGAGGATGTTGATATGTGTGCAGTACTACACGACTGGTACAGGACACACAGGAGCACCCTAGCACTGCATGCTCACATGTCATACCATGCTAGACAGCCCCAACACACAAAACTAACTGTCACAGGAGGGAGCGTCCCCATATATGTCAGGGATACTGTGGTGGCAGGCCAGGTAGCATACATCCTACTAAGTATGGAACCACTGAGTGAAGGCTCAGTGTCTGTTATTTGACATGTGTATTACTGCAGGTATAAGCACATGGGTTTCCATCCAGTTATTGTACATCCTGACAGTACATGGTCTGTACACTTGTGTGCACTGAGACTGGACCCTAGCCATCTGACCCGTGTATTTCCATGTACATGTGCATAGTGCCTGCATATTTGCAGTGTTACCTACTGGAACTGGTACAGCTTGTTTGTTGTACAATGGACTACATGCAGCCCTGTTTACTGTAGCTTTGTTTGCATGCATGCTTGCTTGCAATTACCCTGGAATACTGATCACACCTGCAATGCATAGTTATAGAGCTTCTGTGGACTCCTAGTGCCATCTGCATAGCTTACTATATGTATGTCCATGTCCTACTTGACAAGATGTCACTGTTTGTCCTGTTCACATTTACATTGCCTGTGACACAGTGCATATGACTTACCTGGCATGTGTCCACATGAGCAGTCATATATGCTACTGCTAACTAATCACAGGCACTACACCTTCACATATTCATCTTCTGTTGAACTACCTGCTTCGCTAGGGACGGCCTGCACCTGTCACCCCTGGGCTTTCAGATATTGGCAAAGGCTCTTGCTACCCCCATAGTGCCTATGTTAGGCAAGGCTCAAATGACAAACCCACCTTCATAGGTATCACAAGGGATAAGAAACTAAGAGTAATGCTACCCAACGCCAGAAGTCTAAACCTCCAGATGCATGCACCCAAAACACTCCTTGGCATGGAGAACATCGATATCTGTGCAGTAACAGATGCGTGGTTCAGGGCTACTGAGAGCACACCAGCACTATCAGGTTTAACCTGGTTGATTTCTTTGAAACAGTCACCAAGGCCATTGACGAGGGGAAGGTGGTTCACACAGCCTACCTGGACCTCGCAAAAGCCTTCACAACAATACCCCACTTGGGCATTCTAGAGAAGCTCACCAGCTTAAATATAAGCCCCTATGTCACTAGATGGATTTCACAGTGGCTCAAGGACAGAACCCACATGGTTAGAATTGCTGGAGCCATGCGAGACTCCAAACCAGTTACGAGTTGTGTCCCACAAGGCTCAGTTCTGGGACCTCTCTTGTTTGGTATATATTTATTCGAGGTACAGGCCAACACGGACGGACTGTGGCTGACCAAATATGCAGATGACTGCAAACTGGCTACCATAATCGACTCTCCAGCCGACACAAGCATCTTCCAAAGGGGCATCATAGAAACAGACAACTTGTGCCAGAGCCATGGCCTTCAGCTGAACAGTGTTTAGAAAGGGGAATGTGCATCCTGTAGTCTGTTCACCTAGTTGCCAAAAGGGACATTTTCCTCACACACACTAACCCCCCTCAGCCAAAAACACACACTTGCCAATTGCAGGATTCAAACCCCTACCTAACTATATTATGACACTTGAGATGGACGTATTAGCAGAGCGCGCTATTCACATTGTTGGGAGGTTTCCCTTACTTATAGGGTGCTGACATCATCAGTGTTTAGGTAGGGAAATGTGCATCCTGTAGTCTGTTCACCTAGGTGCCAAAAGGGACATTTTCCTCATACACAATTGCACACACACTAACCCCCCTCAGCCAAACACACACACTTGCCATTTGCAGGATTCAAACCCCTACTTAATTATATTATGACACTTGAGACAGACGCATTAGCGGAGCGCGCTATTCACATTATTGGGAGGTTTCCCTTCTCTTGCTGTACTTACAGGGTGCTGACATCATCAGTGTTTAGAAAGGGAAATGTGCATCCTGTAGTCTGTTCACCTAGTTGCCAAAAGGGACATTGTTCTCACACACACTAACCCCCCTCAGCCAAAAACACACACTTGCCATTTGCAGGATTCAAACCCCTATCTAACTAGGTTATGACACTCAAGATGGACAGATTAGTAGAGTGTGCTATTCGCCTTTTTGGAAGGCTTCTCTTCTCTTGCTGTACTTATAGGGTGCTGACATCATCAGTGTTTAGAAAGGGAAATGTGCATCCTGTAGTCTGTTCACCTAGTTGCCAAAAGGGACATTGTCCTCACACACGCTAACCCCCCTCAGCCAAAAACACACACTTGCCATTTGCAGGATTCAAACTCCTATCTGACTATGTTATGACACTCGAGACGGACACATTAGCAAAGTGTGCTATTCGCGTTACTTGGAGGTTGCTCTTCTCTTGCTATACTTATAGGGTGCTGACATCATCAGTGTTTAGAAAGGGAAATGTGCATCCTGTAGTCTGTTCTCCTAGTTGCCAAAAGGGACATTGTTCTCACACACACTAACCCCCCTCAGCCAAAAACACACACTTGCAGGATTCAAACCCCTATCTAACTAGGTTATGACACTCAAGATGGACAGATTAGCAGAGTGTGCTATTCGCCTTTTTAGAAGGTTTCTCTTCTCTTGCTGTACTTATAGGGTGCTGACATCATCAGTGTTTAGAAAGGGAAATGTGCATCCTGTAGTCTGTTCACCTAGTTGCCAAAAGGGACATTGTCCTCACACACGCTAACCCCCCTCAGCCAAAAACACACACTTGCCATTTGCAGTATTCAAACTCCTATCTGACTATGTTATGACACTCGAGATGGACACATTAGCAAAGTGTGCTATTCGCGTTACTTGGAGGTTGCTCTTCTCTTGCTATACTTATAGGGTGCTGACATCATCAGTGTTTAGAAAGGGAAATGTGCATCCTGTAGTCTGTTCTCCTAGTTGCCAAAAGGGACATTTCCCTCACACACAATAACCCCCTTCAGCCAAACACACACACTTGCCATTTGCAGGATTCAAACCCCTACCTAACTATGTTATGACATTTGAGACGGACGCATTAGCGGAGTGTGGTATTCGCATTACTGGGAGGTTTTCCTTCTCCTGCTATACTTATAGAGTGCTGACATCATCAGTGTTAAGAAAGGGGAATGTGCATCCTGTAGTCTGTTCTCCTAGTTGCCAAAAGTGACATTTCTCTCACACACAATTGCATACACACTAACCCCCTTCAGACAAACACACACACTTGCAGGATTCAAACCCCTACCTAAGCTACGACACTTGAAATGGATGCATTAGCAGAGCGCGCTATTCGCATTACTGTGAGGTTTTGTTTCTCCTGCTGTACTTATAGAGTGCTGACATCATCGGTGTTTAGAAAGGGGAATGTGCATCCTGTAGTGTGTTTTCCCAGTTGCCAAAAGGGGCATTTCTTTTCCACACACACCTACCCATTCACGCAGTGAGCATTTGCAGGATTCAAACCCCTACCTTACTATGTTATAGCACCTATGACAGGCACATTAGCAGAGCACGCTATTTATATAACTGGGAGGTTTCCCTTCTCCTGCTATACTTATAGAGTGCTGACATCATCGGTGTTTAGAAAGGGGAATGTGCATCCTGTAGTGTGTTTTCCTAGTTGCCAAAAGGGACATTTCTCTCCCACAGACTTACACACACACTGAGCATTTGCAGGATTCAAACCCCTACCTAACTATGTTATGACACTTGTGACGGACACATTAGCAGAGCGCGCAATTCACATTAGTGGGAAGTTTCTTTTCTCCTGCTGTACTTATAGGGTGCTGACATCATCGGTGTTTAGAAAGGGGAATGTGCATCCTGTGGGGAGGCAGACACCAAGCACACTCTGGCTACGCTGTCATTCCCTAGGGCAACCAGCCTAGTGTTGACCTCTAAACCCATATGTTTAATTGTCAAATGCACATTATTTGTTGCTGGTAGACTGTTTGCACATCTTTATTGCCGTAGCATTCCCTTTTTGTATGAACAACTTGTGCATCTGTGGAAGATGTTTGCATATGGGAGGGATCCACTATATCACGTATGTCTCTGTAGTCATTTAACTGTGTGCACTGGGCAGACTGCTGTAATGTGGTTGGTTCCTGGAATAACAAGTAGAAATACCAGATATGTGTGTCCAACTGCTAAACTGAGATTTGGCCTAAGTGTGTGAGCATGCCCAGTTCAGCCTTCCCATGGCATGTTGTCTGACATATGTCTCATTTATCAAAGTGTGTGAGTATGCCCAGTGTGAGCATTCCATATGTTGGACTCTGCAGCCTGCCACATTTGTGGATGAGTGTGAACTTCAACAAATATCACCCGTTTATGGTCGTGTGTTGTGTGTCATGTTGTGTAGTTACTGTACAACTGTTTTGTGTGTGAACACAACAGGATTATACTGTGCCTGCAGTGTTTGCATGGGAAACTTTGCATACAGTTGTCAACATCCTTTCACACTGACCTAACACTGTAGTACTGTATAGTGTACTGGTAGTACTTTGACTGTGGTGGGCAGTATCCTGGGCTTTAGTGCTATCACTGCTTTACATTTCGGTAGTGAGCACGACAGCCTGGTTAGGGGCCAGTTGTGCACATCTGACCATGTTGCATTCTGTTCAGATATGAACTACTTAAACCAGGCTTGTCCAACATTGGTAGTGTATTCCACAACATAGGTGTACATTTGCAAACACTAGCGATGTGCCCTAATCCATGTCTAATGCTAGTTGGAGAGTGTGTTTGTCCTTCAACACACATTGTAAGTGGAGTTTGCCATGACATATGTTATGGTTAGTATACTGTGCCTCTGTCTACCTGTGACATGACAGTGATACCCAGGATAAAGCTACCATCTCCCATCCACTCATCAAGATTCCTATTGAGGAAGATTGATAAGTGACTCTATGGGTAGCCTGTACTGGGAGTTCACTCATGGGTGGGGGTGGCTTCTGTGTTATGGATCATGCAGTACAGCTTGTCCTATGTAAGTCAGTGCTGGGGTTCAGGTCTCTCATGTGCATAGCTCACTGCCATTCAGATTGTACAAGGTGCAGCATGTTTATTGATACCAGCAACACAGGCAACACATGGCATCTGTGCAAGCTCTTTGATACTCCTGGTGAGGTACTGTTGGGGACTTTACGGTTGATGAAGGTGTCTGCTGAGGTACATCCCACAGGGGCTATTGTAGTCAATTGTACCACTGATGAAGGATGACTGCAGAGCCACAATGACCTCCCCTTATCTAGATCTGACAACCTTCATGATTAAGTGGGTATATGGTATGTTTCTGTAAACACTACAGCACATGTTTGTCCAATGCAGGATATCTATCACCTTGTGTCCCCAGGTCTCTCATTACATGTTAACTACATAATGGGTTAACACCTATGTGGTAATTGGTGGGCACTTACTGTATATCCACGGGGGTTGACTATACACTTTTCTGCAATTAGCTTGCTGACATGGCTATGGCACCAGTGATCTGTTTCTATGTGGCCCTTTTGTGGGATGCTTGTGTCAGCTGGTGGATCATATGTGGTGAGCAGTTTGTAGTCCTCTGCAAACATGTTTGGACACAGTCCTTCCATGTTTGCCTGTACCTATGGGACATATATACCAGATGAGGGAGATCCCAGGACCAAGCCTTGTGGGATGCCAGTTATATCTGGTTTGTAGTCTGACATGGCTGCAGCATGTCTGACAATGTCTGTTCTGTCCTTGGTCTGGTTTGCAACCCCTCTACTGACATAGGGGTTTATATTTAAGCTGGTGAGCTTATCTATAATGAACATGTAGGGTATTGTATAGAAGCCTTTGCAAGGTCCAGCTACGCTGTGTGGACCACATTGCCCCCATCAATGACCTTAATGACTGTTTCAATTGAGTCAAACATGTTTAGGGGCAGGATCTGCACTTAAGAAAGCCACACTGGGTAGGTCCGGAGTCAGTAGGTCCCCAATATCTTTATGTCTGTGGTACATGCTGATCCTTTCCATAGCTGTGCTGACCGAGCTTCTCAGGATTCTGGGGTAGTAGTTTTCAGTATCCATTCAGGCAACACCTTTGTTGAGAAGGACCACTGTTGTTGTACACTGCTCTTTGGGTACATATTCTGTGGTAAGGCTGACATTGAGCAGTAGTGTGATTTGGCATTCCATTCATCCTGGAGTCCATGTTACACTAAGCCCAGGACACCATCTCATACCATTGCTGCAGTGTGTTTTGCTTTGTAGATGCTGGCTGTTACCTCAGCATCTGCAATGTCAGGGGGCCAGCAGTCTGCTGGGATAGATATTCTGCATTCGGGGTTTGCACTGCACCTGTCAGGATGTATGTTGGCAATATGTGTGTGTGTTTGTGATATTTATGTGATTCAGAGCATATCTGTGAATTCCCAACATGGTTCCTACCATCAGTTGTGAAAGCCTTGGGATTATCCTTAGTGTCCTGTACAATTTGTATCTTCATAGGTTCATAGGTTTATACTAGGCTATCCACCCTGGGGCATTTGTTAGCCTAGCCAGAGTGTGTGTGGCTTTTGCCACCCCTTGCTATGTGAATATTATGGTCATTTATGATTTGCTTTGCTGTGCCTCTGTCTGGACATGACACAGTGAAGACCCCCAGTTTAACTCTACAATCATCCATCCACTTGGCAAGATTCCTGTTGAAGAGTGTCAGTGAGGGGCTCTGCCTAACATGGAATGGGATTCTCGTCCAGGGTGTGGGGAGCCTCTGGATTATGTATCTGTCCCACCAGCACATCCTATTTCATTATTTGTTGAGGTTGACATCTCTCACTCTCACAGCTCCGATGGCTTTGAGTTTTCTGGGGTGGAGCATGTCCATTACTCCTTTGTTGGGCATGGCCTTCTACAACAGGCATGCAATGTCTCTGTGTAGGCAGTATGTGACTGCATTCAGCTGGGGTGTCTACAGCCAGGCAGCATATGACATATATTTGAGACCCTTTATCCTCTTGGTGAGGTACCTTTAAGGTCTTTCTAACTGCTGCAGGTGTTAGGTAAGGTACATCCCATATGAGGCATTGTACTAGATTATGGGTGTGATAAGAGAACAGTATAGGGGCACAATGACCTCTGTTGACGTAGATGTGAATCCTTTCCTGATACGGTGTCAAATGTAGACAGTCTTCCTAGCCACATTGGCAATGTGGGTGTCACATAGCAGGTTACTGTCCACTTGTGTCCCTAGGTCCCTGGTTACTCCTTCCATACATAATGGTTTACCACCTATGTGGTAATTTGTGGTACCTTGTTTGGTATTTGGTGGGACATTCATACTGTCCAGTGTCTTCAGGACGGCTGGGTGGGGTTCCTGTGTGTGAGAGTGTGGTCTGTAGCATGCTACAGACTGTACAGCAGTCTTGCCTACAGTTAGTTGCACATGGGTGGACTTTTTCTGTGTTTATGTGCTTGGTTTGCAGTTGTGATATGTCTATGTGGGACTGTGTTTGTGGTGTGTGTGGTTACCGTCTCCTCCTGACTAGTTTTGGGAGTACTGAGTTGAGGGAGCTCAGCCTACAGTATGGATAGATGGTTGCATCTCTCACATATATTTGTATTTCTTGGGTGGAGTTGGGGGTTGTCTGTGTACTTGGGGCAGGTGTAACATTGCCTCAGGATTCACAGATTCAACTTGTTGTGGCTGGCCTTAGTGGATTGTATGTGTGGACAGATTTTATTGCCATACTACTGATCAGTGAATACTTCATTGTTTATGTTTGCTCTATCATGTAGTAGCTTCCTCATTCTCTTGCATGGTTTAGTTATGGCTGGTGTCCACCATGCCAGATTCCTGCGTGTATGGCATTGTGTCTTGTTTTAATTTAGGATTGCATAATCCAAGCATTCCTGGCAGTGTTCATGGAATGGCTGTATTACAGGTTCTGAGGTGTGGCCCATATTTTGCACCTGCACAGGACCTTTAATGGATTCCACATCAGTTTGGAGGAGTGCAAATATTGCTTTACACATGTTTTCCACTGTGGTTTTCTGGCCAGGGACTGTGGTCAGGATTTGTATTTATTTGTGATTACTCTATGATCTGGTTTTACCAGTGAGCAATACACTTCTCATCTTGCCACCCAGTACCCATGTTGCTGATTATCACATCCAGTATGCTTACCCCTCTTGTGGGAGTGGTACATTGTTCCTGGGCCTTTTGGTTTATGGATTCTATGAACTTTTGTCCTACACTGTTGGAGCTAGTATAATGCTCCCAGTCTATGTCTGGGTATTTTCAGTCACCCATTATAATGTGGTTTGGAGGACTTGATATATTCATGTATTCCAGCATAGGCCAGGTGCAGTTCCTGGTGTTGGGACAGTAGTCTGTAGCAGGCTATAAACTGGGGGGCAGTTTTAGCCACTGTTACTTGACCATGGCTAGTCCATGCTGCTTTTTGTTGTGGTACCAACATGGGGGTGTGGTTATCCTTGACAATTCTTGCTGGTCACCCTCCTTTTGTAGCTTGTTCCATGTTTTGAGGCTATACAGCACAGTATGAGGTGTAACCTTGTAGTGTTAGGGTGCTGTTGTGAGCCTTGACTCAGTTTTATGTTATAGGGCAGATATCAACATTCTCCATACTGGGTGAGTTTAGACTGCATGCATCTTGCTGTTTCGACTTATCCCTTATCTTATTCTTATCCCTTCTGATACCTATGGAGATAGGTTTGTGTTTTGAGCCTTACCTATTCAGGGCACACTGTGGGTAACAACAGCCTTTGCCAGTATCCATACGGCCTGCACTGATAGGTGCACGCCAGTCCTAGCAGGTGGTGCATCATGTCATGCTCAGCATGTCATTCCAGACTGGCACACATTGGATCCCCTTTGACTAACTGTGATACTTCAGTCAATTATTGCACTTGATCATCTCATTGTCATGTTGTGGCATGATGCTTGGTGAGGGTAGGATGCTAGTCAGGGTCCTCAGGTGTGCACTTCATGCTCAGTCTGCCTGACACGTGTGCACACTGCCTTACTCGCGCTTCATGGCGCGCGCACGTGTGCATACACACCCAGCAAGAAACTTTGGTGTAGGCAACAGTGTACACCTTCCATTTCTTGACTTTCTCATGCTTATTTAGTGGCACACCTCTTTCCTTGATATCTGTCTGACATCTGTCATGTAACTCTGACCTCCAATGAACTGCATTTCTTTCTACCATTCCCCCCTGTGATGTCACCTATCTCCTACTCTGTTCCTCCCCCTTCTGTAACTCTTACACTACTCAGACTGTGCTCATTTGCTATGTGACAGTAGAATTCAGTATCCTAACACTCATTTGCATCAGATTGCCTACTAATGCTTAGTTACATCTCTTAGACTCACCTTCCCCCCTTAGCAACCACTACACGGTGGCCATGTTGGTTTTGGTCTGCTGGTCCCTGCATTGACATTCCATGTATTGCATAAAACCCACATTTGTGGGTTTATAACCTTCGTTTTTATGTTTTATACAGCTCAGCCCGTTTGCGCGGGGCTGCGCTGGGTTTAAACATCGGCAATCACCGAAAAAAAAAATTATATTTTTAATATATTTGCATCAGGTTACTTTGCCAATGGCCACATATTTGGCCATTGGCATGCTGCCTGACACATATGCACCCTTTATTTGGAGCTGACATGGCTCCATTGCAGTTTTTGCAGAAACGTACTCAGTTGTCAACTGAGTACATTTCTGCAGCTAAAACGGCTCTTACACGGGCTGTTCTGGGATTCATGGATCGCTAATCATCCTCATTTGCATGCTATTCGGCTGCAAGTGAGGTGATTAGCTTATCCACGCCCACTCCGTGTAAGAGCCGTTTTAGCTTGTCTCTTACACGGACTTTGGGCTGTTCCTGGATCGCAAAAGCTGCATGGAGTCTTACACTACTCTTAGACTCTGTGCAAGCCTTCGTGAATCCGGCCCTTAATCTTATCAGTTGTTAAGTAACTCTTAGTGCGGTTCAGATCATGTTGCTCACTAAGATGTGAAACTACCAGCCAGCAAATGACAGCATTTTTCTTCTGTGACTATTCATTTATTTAATTATTTGTGTATTTTTTCTTTCTTTCTTTCTTTCTTTCTTTCTTTCTTTCTTTCTTTCTTTCTTTCTTTCTTTCTTTCTTTATCTTTGTTTACCAGGAAAGTCTGAATGGGCAATACCCATTTTCAGCAGAGGTCCAGGGAGAAAAGTTCCATTTCTGCATTATACTAAGTTCCAGTTAACTCTAGAGTTGTTGCAAGTAGTATATGGAGTAGACAAACATCCATGCACTACAAAGACTTATGATTGGGTCTCCGATCATAATTTACTATTATGTATTCTAGACCTGGATGCCAAGTTTCACCTCTCAAGCTTTGCTCTTGAGTTGAATTCCTTGGCATTCATGTCTCAAACATGTAGCAATACTTTTAAGATCAGAGACCCACTCCTAATCCTCTATATTCAGCTATGCTCCAAACAGATGAAAATAAGATATTTTGTTTTATCAATCTATACTATCACTCTTCTTATATGCATTAAGAAGATGTTGAGGCTTTTGTGTTTGTTTAAGTAGTTTATCATATACAAATACATCAGGATGAATGACACGAGCATTGAACTTAAACCATCTAACTAACTAACTGACTATATACTTACATGCTCACACTCTGGCTGCTCACTCAAAATGGCACTCGTGTCAGTACTTATATGCATGTGCTGACTCACTGGAAAGCTTCTTAAAGGTCTATCACTCACACTGATCTACATATACCATAATAGAGAGTATTACTTTAGTATTAATTTAGTATTGTAGCAGAGCTTTTCTCCTCAGGCCTCCACTGAAAATGGACATGTATCCAGCTGGACTAGCCCGGTTAACAAATGTAAAATAAATAAATAAAAAAAAATAAATAAATTACAGTTTACCTGTCCAGAAAAGCAACCTCAAGACATAAGCTGATATAGACTGAAAGACAAAAACGTTGTATTTATTGGTAATCAATTCCATTTTTCATGTGTAGACTTCTTGAGACCAAATACTCTTACTTGTACTAAAGAAATTTGCAGGTTAGTGCAATTATAGGCAGGAACAAGGCTCCTACAGAAATAACAGCATAAAATGACATTTGTCAGATGAACACTTCCGTCTTGCTAAGTATAAAAAAAATATACAGTATTTAATTTGATTTAAACTGTGTTGAAGGAATATTTAACTGAACTGGCAGTTTTAACTCTGCTGTTTGTTATTTGCTAGTAATTACAGGTGTGGGGGTAGCCACATTCTTTGATTTCCTGTCCTTGCCTTTTTAAGTGGTACAGTGTGATATATTTTCTGCTTAAAAACCTCAGCTTTGGCCGGCTAAGAACTTGGTTATATTCAACTGGACGTATAAGAGAATTTAAGTACCTTTATCTGCACTTTTTTTAAAAAAAATACAGTATTTAATTTGATTTAAACTGTGTTGAAGGAATATTTAATTGAACTGGCAGTTTTAACTCTGCTGTTTGTTATTTGCTAGTAATTACATGTGTGGGGGTAGCCACATTCTTTGATTTCTTGTCCTTGCCTTTTTAAGTGGTACAGTGTGACATATTTTCTGCTTAAAAACCTCAGCTTTGGCCGACTAAGAACTTGGTTATATTCAACTGGACGTATAAGAGAATTTAATTACCTTTATCTGCACTTTTTTTTAAAAAAAATACAGTATTTAATTTGATTTAAACTGTGTTGAAGGAATATTTAACTGAACTGGCAGTTTTAACTCTGTTGTTTGTTATTTGCTAGTAATTACAGGTGTGGTGGTAGCCACATTCTTTGAATTCCTGTCCTTGCCTTTTTAAGTGGTACAGTGTGACATATTTTCTGCTTAAAAACCTCAGCTTTGGCCGGCTAAGAACTTGGTTATATTCAACTGGACGTATAAGAGAATTTAAGTACCTTTATCTGCACTTTTTTTTAAAAAAATACAGTATTTAATTTGATTTAAACTGTGTTGAAGGAATATTTAACTGAACTGGCAGTTTTAACTCTGCTGTTTGTTATTTGCTAGTAATTACAGGTGTGGGGGTAGCCACATTCTTTGATTTCCTGTCCTTGCCTTTTTAAGTGGTACAGTGTGACATATTTTCTGCTTAAAAACCTCAGCTTTGGCCGGCTAAGAACTTGGTTATATTCAACTGGACGTATAAGAGAATTTAAGTACCTTTATCTGCACTTTTTTTAAAAACAAAATACAGTATTTAATTTGATGTAAACTGTGTTGAAGGAATATTTAACTGAACTGGCAGTTTTAACTCTACTCTTTAGTTATTCCCCACCCTCCCTGTTTTTGTTTTGGTGTTAATCTTAGTGGCCTTGAAACTGCCCGCCCCTCAGCCTGCCTCTGGGCCCATCTCATTTGCTCACTCAACTGAGTGCAGTGAGATCATATTCTGATTTCAGGCACTCCTACTGTGTACAAAGAGAGCATCTGGGAAACAGACAAAAGAAATAAATAAAGCTTATTTCCTGCCTTTCCTGTTAAGTGGTATAGACTATTTGTAGGCTTCTGAGCCCCCAAGCCCTTCTGTGTTTGAGGGAAGCCTTCTAGCTTGTTTTTTTTCTTATAACTAGCCAGTTTTCTAGTTTCAGCACTCAAATCTGTTTCTTTGATCTCAGCACTTGTTCAGTTTAAAAAAAAAAAAAACAATTCATCTGCTTTTACTGTACTTGTGTTTCTACCTACTTCATTTTACTTTTGCATCATCTTAAAAATACTCAGTTGTATTTATTACTGCTTGGTGTAACACATTCTAAGCCTTTTGGTTTAAACACTTGGGCTTCAGACCAGTTGTTTTGCACTAAGAGGGTTTGTGGTCTGCACTGTTGTGGCAGAACAGGTAGCTTACATCCTTCTAGGTTGGGAACTGCTGATTGAGGGCTCAGTGTCTGTTATTCTAAAAGTGTATTAATTCTGGTTTAAGCACTTGGGCTTTCAGGCCAGTTATTTTACATTAAGAGGGTTTGTGGTCTGCACTCTTGTGGGAAGAGAGGCTGGACTCTGCACTTCTGAACTGGGAATTTCTGGTTAAAGGCTTATAGTGCATGCATATCTGAACTGCTTCTTACTGAAGTTGGTGCGCCTTGTTTGCTGTGGCATAGACTGGATTCGGGCCTGCTGGATCTAGCTTTGTTTGTGTAACTTGAGCACTAATCAAGACATTCTCTAAAGTATTCAATTGTATTTATTACTGCTTGGTTGTAACTTGATTAAAGTGTAGCTATCATTCTGAGTCTTTTGGATTAAGCACTTGGGCTTCAGACCAGTTGTTTTACATTAGGAAGGTTTGTGGCAAGCACTGTGGTGGCAGGACAGGTAGCTTTCATCCTTCTAAGTTGGGAACTGCTGATTGAGAGCCCAGTGTCCAAGTGTATTAGTTCTGGTTTAAGCACTTGGGCTTCAGGCCAGTTATTTTACATTAAGAAGGTTCGTGGTCTGCACTCTTGTGGGAGAAGAGGCTGGACTCTGCCCTTCTGAGCTGGGAATTTCTGGTTAAAGGTTTATAGTGCCTGAATATTTGAACTGTATCTTACTGAAATTGGTACACCTTGTTTGCTGTAGCAGAGACTAGATCCAGGTCTGCTGAATCTAGCTTTGTTTATATGCTTGTTGTTTGTTTGCTTGTTATTTCCCTGGAACGCTAATTCCACCTAATACGCGGCTTCTCAGCGCTTCTGTGGATCACTAGTGATATCTGCATTGCTTACTGTACTTATTTCCTTGTTTCACTTGAAAGAAAGTTACTGTTTGTCATTTTTGCATTTAGTTACTTGTAACACATTGCACTCAAGTTACCTGACACTTGCTCACTAAAGCAATTATATAAGTCAGCACTAAAAATTAAAAGCACTACACCCTCACTCCCCACTGGCCCTTGTTTTCAATTATTAAGGAATTCCCAATATTATTCTAGCATGTCCAAAGGTCAGTTGTCAATCTCCTCTCCGGTCCAGCTGGTGAATCTGGGAATCTTGAGGCAATGTTATAACTGCCTCATGTACACAGACAACCCTCTCCTCCTCCCACATAAAACAAATACTTGCGAGAGATGCAGCTATTTAGCCAAACTGGAGGCTGAGCTCTCTCAACTCAGGACTGGCAAGACCAGACAGGAGGAGAAGGCAACTACACACACCACAAAACCAGCCACACATAATGCTACCACACCACTGAATCAAACACATAAACACACAAAGACATACTTGGAGGCTCTGAGTAAAAATTTACCTAAACAGCAGAGGCCTCCAAAGCAGACACCCAAACAACTGCTACCTCAAGACACCCCACAAGCAACACATAAACCACAAAATCAGTGTGCAAAGCAGTCACAGCCCTTTAGGCCAAATACAACACCAAACATACTTGTCATAGGTGACTACATAGTCAGACACACTGACGTCCCACTCACCAGGCTGAACAAGGAGAGGGTCACAGTAAGCTGCCTATCGGGCGCTAGAATCTGCCACATAACACAAGCACTTGGGTCACTCCACGGCAAGTACAAATATGACACAGTCATTGTCCATGCTGGTGTGAACGACCTGAGACGTACCTCCCTGGACTACATGAAAAGAGACATAGAGGAGCTCTCTGATTATGTAGCCCAGGCAGGTATGACCCTGACCCTGAGCAGTATCCTTCCTTCACCAAGAATGATGCTACAATATAGAGACAAGATGATCAGCTTTAACAATTGGCTTAATGTCTGGTGTCATTCAAAGAGGATCCAGTGTCTGTCTGCCTGGGATGACATGCTTGACAAGCCACGCTGCTTCGCAAGGGACGGCTTGCACCTGTCACCCCTGGGATTCCGGATATTGGCTAAGGCTCTTGCCACCCCCATAGTGCCTTTTTTAGGCAAGGCTCAAATTCTAAACCTACCACCCTAGAAAACAAAAATGGGAAGAAACTGAGGGTAATGCTGCTCAATGCCAGAAGTCTAAATCTCAAAATGCACGCACTCAAGGCCCTTCTCAGTATGGAGAAAATCGATGTCTGTGCTGTAACTGAAACCTGGTTCAAGGCTCCTGAGAGCACCCCGGCACTATTAGGTTTTACCTCATATCATGGGTTCCGGCCCCAAAACCCGGACCACACCACAAAAGGAGGGGGTGTATCCATATTCATAAAGGATACCCACACCTCCAGGTTGGTGGCAATGCACAGCTCGGAAACCATCCAGGTGCAACTAACCATAGGCAAAACTGCTCTACAAATTGTAGCATACTACAGGCCACCCTCTCAAACTCAGGAACCCCACACAGCCTTTCTGAAGACACTGGAGGGTATAAATGTATCTCCAAACACCATCATATTGGGTGACTTCAACTACCCAAATACAGACTGGGAACATTACTCAAGCCCTAACTTTCTAGCCCAACGGTTCCTGGAGTTCATAAATTCAAATGCCATGGAACAGCTAGTCACTGTTCCCACGAGAGGAGAAAATATACTAGATCTCATTATCACAAACATGGGGACAAAATGCTCCACACCGGAAGTATTTCCCTCAATGGTGAGATCTGATCATAAACTAATCTCACTGGAAATCCACATCCCGCCCCCACCCCAAACAAAAAAGACCACAGTGAAGAACTTCTCTAAAGCAAACTTCACACTACTCAAGACTGGTGTGGTATCCTTCAAGGCCCCTGAGCCAGTGCAAACCACAACCCAAGCTGCTGAAGCCCTTACAAATGCCTTCTATGAACACCTCCAGGACTGCATGGATCAGGCAATCCCAAATAAAACCAAGACTCTTTCCACAAAGGGCAAACATCCAGTCTGGTGGACCCCAGCCATTAACAAACTTTACAATAAGAGGAGAAAGCTATTACATGATAGAACAAAATCCATAAAAGGGAAGTCACCCCTGATCATTATTAGTAAAAATACGAGCACTCATAAAATCAACTAAGGCCAATTTTGAGAGAAAAATTGCCATGGATTCAAAGGACAATCATAAGGCCTTTTTCAGCTATGTTAGGAACCTGGGTGGAAACTCCCAGATATGCTCAGAATTAGTCCAAAATGATACAAAAATCACTGAACCCACAGACATTGCCAACATACTGGCAGACAGGTTCAGTGCAAACTTCACCCCTCTCCCCTAAAGGAGAGATAACTATCCCAGCAGTGTAGCCTCCCAGACATCTCAAATGCGCAGGTGAAAGCTGCTCTCTCTAAAGCTAAAAACACAGCATCAATGGGACTGGATGGTGTCCCTGGCTGTGTGCTACACGAGCTAAATGAGGAATTAAACCCGCACATAAGGCAGCTGTTTAATCTCAGCCTTACCACAGGATCCGTGCCCAAGGAGTGGCGTACGGCAACTGTGGTCCCACTCCACAAAGGCGGTGCCTCTACGGACCCTGGTAATTACCGCCCCATAAGCTTAACAAGTCTAGTCTGCAAAGCTATGGAGAGGATCATAATGGAGCTCATAAACAAAGATATAGGGGACTTGCAGACATTGGACCCGACCCAGTTTGGCTTCGTCAAGGGCAGATCATGCCTTTTGAACTTGGTCGACTACTTCGAAACAGTCACCAAGGCCATTGATGAGGGAAAGGCAGTCCATACAGCCTACCGTGACCTTGCAAAGGCTTTCGACACAATACCCCACTCGGGTATTGTAGAAAAACTTACCAGCTTAAATGTAAACCCATATGTCACAAGATGGGTTGCAAACTGGCTTAAGGACAGAACCCACAGGGTTAGAGTTGCTGGCGCTATGTCAGACTCCAAGCCGGTCACAAGTGGTGTCCCACAGGGCTCGGTCCTTGGCCCCTATTGTTCGGCATCTACTTCTCAGAAGTACAGGCCAACATGGGAGGACTTTGGCTGACAAAGTTTGCAGACGACTGCAAACTGGGCGCCATAGTGGAAAGTGCATCGGACACGGATATCCTTCAGAAGGGACTCACGGAAACAGATAGCTGGTGCCAGAGCCATGGCCTGAAGTTAAACGCCAAGAAATGTATAGTCATACCCTTCGGGAAAAACAAGGTAACCCCAAGCTACCATATAGGTGGCAATCCACTAAGCACAGAAGAGGTTATCAGGGACCTGGGGACCCAGGTTGACGGTGGCCTTTCTTTTGACACTCACGTTGCTAAAGTGGTTAGAAAGACCTTCTACATTGCCCACCTGATCATGAAGGGATTCACATCCAGATCTAGTGAGGTCATTGTTCCCCTGTACTCTTCACTTATCAGACCAATGATCGAGTACAATGCCCCATTCGGGATGTATCTCACCCGACATCTGCAGCAATTGGAGAGACCCCAAAAGTTCCTCACCAAAAGGATAAAGGGACTCCAAAATCTGTCATATGCTGCCAGATTGAAGAAACTCCAGCTCTATTCAGTCGCATACCATCTGCTCAAAGGTGACATGTGCCTGACATACAAGGCCATGTCCAACCCAGAATTAATGGACATGCTCCACCTCAAAAAATCCAAATCCACCAAAACCACTAGAGCAAGCAACTTAAACCTTAGCACGGATATAAATAGGACTTGCTGGAGGGATAGATTTATCACTCAGAGACTCCCTATGCTGTGGAATAAAATCCCGGCCCATGTGAGGCAGAGCACCTCGCTGGCTCTGTTCAAGAGAAATCTTGACCTGTGGATGGGAGATCGTAGGTTTACCCCGGGAATCATCTCTGTGTCACTGCTGGACAAAGGCACAACAAACTAATGGGTACAGTATTTTTTCATATAAGGGGTGGCGTAAGCCACAAAACTTTGGGCTAGGCTTATAAATGCCTTAGGGCAGATAGCCTAGTATAAACCTATGAACCTATGAACCTATAGCTAACACCCGTGGTGCTCCACCCAAGGGATGTAGTGAAGGAGGTGAGGTTTGTTTGTTTTTTTTTCCAAATCAACTGCCCTTTTTTAAAATATGTCTAGATCATATGAATTTGAACTCTGTCCCACCTCCAAACAACAAACCAATTCCTTGCATTGTGGAGGGTGGACTCAAGACTTAGAAGGCATTTGTGCTGCTGATTGAAGAGCAAAAGGAGGCTGTGTGGCTTCCTGCCTGGACTTCCACCTCATATGGGGACTATTCTCAGGAATTACTCAGAAAGCTTTAACAGCCTCTAAAACATGGCTGGATAACTTACAACCTCTGCTCAATTCAAAGAAGACCAAACTGCTACTTTTCCCCAAATCCCTCTCTTATGAAAAAACAAAATGTAAAGTCTTCACTTTTGATAATACAATTAAAGTCATCTCTCAAAGCAAATTATTAGGGGTGATAGTGGATGATAATCTTATATTCGACCTGCATGTACAATACCCCTTTCAGAACACACCACTGTATAGCACTAACAAGCCAAAATTGGTTAAAACTGCCTCATCGACTAACATATACACAGCTTCTTACCAGCTATAAAATTATCCAGCATCCATCTGCCTAACTAGCAATAAAAACATTCTACACAACTATGATCCCAATCAGTCATTGCAGTGACCAAAAACTCCTGTCTGTCTACATACCTATGAAATCTGCTGGGCATTGTCTGTACTCGTACAAGGTTGCTATGGCCTGGAACTCCTTACCTGCACTTATCAGGTCAATACCCTTCCTCCCATCTTTCAAAACCACTCTGAAAGACTTCCTAACTAAAATCTGGCTCTGTTCCTGCTCAAAAACAAGATAAGCTATAAACCTAAATATGAACAAGTACCTTTTCATTCCTTATACCACCTTGCTTTCCCTTCTCCACTTACTTGCTTACTTCTATCAAATCCTCTTCCCTGACTTTCTCTCTAAATATACCACTAGCCTGCTTTTCCCTTACTTCATATTGCAATTCCTGTCTGTATTAGACTAAATTTACCTTAATTTCCCTACAAACTGTCTAATTTTTTCTCTAAATATCGAATGATTGTCATGTAACTTATATCGATTCTTAACCAATGTTTTTATATTATGTGTAATTTGCTATAATTATTTAAACTGCAGATGATTTTGTTTTATTTTTGAAGAATGTAAAATTATTGTTCTTAAAATGTTTTGTAATAATTTGGAGCTTTTCTCCCCAGGCCTCCACTGGAGATAGACTTCTACCCAGTCGAACGTTCCCAGTAACCAAATATCAATCAATCAATCAATCAATCAATCAATCAATCAATCAAGAAATATTCCTGACTACCAGTGCTGTACAGCAGTGCCAATTGGATCATGGGAATTTTTTGAGTAAAAGAATGAGAAGACAAAGACAATCAAACATATAAATCAGAGCGTGTGCTGCAACCAGGGGAGACACCAGTGCATTAATGAATGAATGGGCAAGTAACATGGACAGATGAGATCCCACTTGTACAATGTATGTAAGGTTGCCACACTTGATAATGAAAGCTTCTCTGGCTCTTGCTTTGAAAAACCATGGAAAGGATCTGTAGTTACCTCAGATGAAAGGATATCATTGACCTCATTTTCAGTTTGATTATGACAGTTACGCATGTAAACTAAATTCCGTAATAAAAATCCCCATTTCTGAGACTGAGCACTGTATCTCACTGTCAAAGTGTAATGGTCACAGCATATCCTCAAACAACAGTGGACAGGTCTACAACCAGCTTCTAATATTTGAACACATTTGTTTCTTGAATTCTATTCATACAGAACATTAGCTGTGTTATTTTCCCACAGTTCCCTGAACTTAATGTCACACTAAGCAGTGAGCTACATATTTCCTGAAAGTCATTGTTAGTTTGTCCACTGGTTCTAAGCTATGACCAAAACTAATTTTTATTAATTTATTTATTGATTGATTGATTTAGCCTTTTAACAGCAAGGCACATTGCTCAGAATCTCAGTAAAGGAGTATAATCATATCATGGCATTAAATTTTCATTGATGTTTGTGGCAGCAAAAGTGACCATAAGATTGACGTCATTGCTAAGAGTGTGGCCTTTCATTTAAAGGGAAGTCTCAAAGCTGTATAATGACTATTAGTGAAAGTTTGGATAGCATGAGTCAATATTGTTGAAAACCACTTTGCGTGCTCTTTATATTTGCCCCTTCTCTCCACAGTTCCCTACGAGTGAAGTTAGTGTATATTAGTTGGGAAGCCACCTCTCTCGGGGCAGGTGCAAGAGACTTGCCCTCGTGCAAAAGAAATGTTTTGATTGTAAAATGAGATTTTTCAGTTATATTAATTTATAGCCTGTGGATTTACTTGTTACTTTTGACAAGTCAGTGTTTCTACTGAAATCACTTGCCAGCCAAATTTAAAACTGTATCAAGTGGAATGATGTGACCTTCTTTTCCCTACCCCATCTAGCCTTTTTTATTCAGTAATAAAATGATTGTATAACATTTCATTTTAGAGATGCAGATTTAGCATCACTGTGAGACTCGTTTTGTCAATGCTGACTCCAGGCAACTTACACACACACGAACAAATCCTCCACACATAAATAGGCATTTCTCAAGCAAATACACACATGCACACACACTTTTCTTTCACCTATACTACAGCAATTCAAATATAAGGGTAAGATCTTTATAGTCACAATCAGATATTGCAATATTGATATTACATGTTAGTTTATTATTTATATCTTTATATGAAAATATTATTATTTCAGAAATATAAACAATAACAGTCCATCAACCACTCTACCATATTCTAACATTTTTTTTTTACTTTGGAGCTCAAAATCTGCAGATTTATTTATTGTTGTGCCAGAACCTAACAGCATCTTCTTCTGCATCAGGTATTGACGTTGGTGAAACTGCTGATGCCAGACAACATTTTGGCAACCTTGCATCATGTTAACAACCAGAGAGGCAACTATTCAGGTTTAATACTGTAAATTATTAATGATCTTTTTTATTTTCAGTTTACGGTGCAATGACATTTATTTATACTGGTGTAGGAAGTAAAAAGGAAAACAGCTCCTGGTTTTGTTGGGCTTTACATTTCAAAAATTATCCAAAGGAAAACATGTTTTGTGTTTAACCTCATTTGTTATTTTCCCTGAAGGTGTCATTCAAACAAACAGGTTTGCAGATAGAAGGCCTGCACCATCAAATTCCTTTACGTTCAAAGATTTACCATGACAAAGTGTATGGAACAACATCCAGAAGTCTGCATAACCCTGCAGATTGTTTATCTATCTATCTATCTATCTATCTATCTATCTATCTATCTATCTATCTATCTATCTATATCTATCTATCTGTCTGTCTATCTATCTATCTATCTATCTATCTATCTATCTATCTACTTATATGTATGCACATTTCTGTGTGTACATATAAGTGTGTGTGCCTGTGGGTTTTGTATGGTGTTTGTGTGTGTGTGTGTGTGTGTGTGTGTGTGTGTGTGTGTGTGTGTGTGTGTGTGTGTGTGTGTGTGTGTGCGCGCACATGTCTGTGTGAGCCTGTGTGTGTCAGTGTTTTTGTATAAACAGAGAGAGAGAGAGAGATAGACAGAAAGAGTGCACAAGAGAGAAAATATCAATGTCATTTAAAGTAAATAATTTGACACTAGGTTATCTAAAAGGAGTTAATTAAGTCACTGTTAAATATGTTTCCATTTCCCTGAAATAAATGAGCCCACAAAGTGAAGATAATGGGGCTACTGGGAAAATTATGGGGTAAAATAAATGCAGGCACCTCCTACAGCAGATGATTGATAGGCCAATTGTTTGAACTGAAAAGGAGAATTTCTGTATGCATATTATTCCTCTTCTTTAACAAGTACCACACTATTGTATCTCAGTTACATGTATCTGCATGTGCTGATTTTTCCAGCTGCACAGTCTATCCACATTACACATTTTACACATATTACAGGTGTTTATGGTCAATTTATTTTCTTGGTACTACTGTCAGAAGAACAATAGAAGCAGGAATACCACACTCTGTGTGTGTGAATAAGAAAGACCAAACGCAAGATGAGAATCATTACGTAAACTCGGCTGAAGCAGCTCAGACATATGCACACCCAAGTCACTTGTAAAACTGAGAACGAGTGGTTCTTTCTCACCAAAGAGAGTTACTTCCTGAAATATTACTTACATTATTTCTGAGTAGGTAACTGTTTAATATGAGGTTGCACATACTGATATTTGATTTCGCATCACATCAGGCTGTACAGTTCTTGTGCAGTATGTGCAGTATAACTCTATATTTGTCTATTTATTTATTACATTTGCTGACTTGCAGTGGTGAGCAGAGACTTGGGGAGCAAAGCTATATGGTATACCATCAACCATGAAGAAATAGCATATGTACAATATACATCAGTACAGAGGTGGGTGAGAAAATAGCAGACATATATACATAATATTTATTGATTTATTTGTTGCATTTGTTTACCGGGATGGTCCAGTGGGCCTAGGTGAACCCATTTTCAGTGGAGGCCCAGGGAGAAAGCTCCACATAATGACAGTACATACAAGAAAATAACACATATTATAGAGTAGAATACAGTTACAATGGAGTAAAACATTGAAGTTGACACTAATACAGAGTTTATACAGCCACACTGCATTAGGAATAATATAATCCCAATGGTTCAATATTATATTCATATTTATGCACTTCTACGTTGTGTAGTAATTAACATTAATGATAAAATTGGATGATTGCAAAACAGCTTTGAAAGATTAATTGTTATTGGGTTGTAGGTGTTAGTAGTAAAGATTTAACAGCTAGGGTTTGAGCTCATGCAGTTGTTGTGGTAAGATAGTGTGAAAAGATTTATATCAGTATTGAGATTGAATAAAGACAGGTTTATAGGGAGGAGGCAGATATTTAAGAAGGTTTTATCTTGGCACATGTGTTTTCAGATCTAAGAAGTCTGTTGAGATGATAGGTGGGCAGTAAAGAAGAGAGAGAGGGCAGATAGAAGGTTTGTATATAAATTTATGTGCAGTAGTTAATTGAAGACATGCGATATATTGTGGCAGTTCAAGCCAGTTTAGTTGATGTAAAGATAAACAGTGATGGGATGAATACTTTGAGTTAGTTACAAATTTGGAGATCTTATTGTAGCGTAAGTGATAACCAAATAGTAAAGTTCTAAACAGAATTGATGTAAATACTACACAGACACATTTTTATACACTTTTAAACGTGAGCACAAATATTTCACATCATAGCAATGTGATGCTAAGCTAACTTACATACAGATCTTCTAGCTGGTTAAAGCATTAATAGCTGTTACATCCATAATAAAAAAATCAGATAAAATCTACTTAATTGTATAGAAATGGGACCTAAGAGAGCATGTGTGGGTGATATTTACTGTATTTAAGTTATAAAAAAGTGACAGAACCTTCATAACAAAAATGTAAATTAAATTTATGCTGTAAAACAGAAATAGAATATGGCTGAAATAATATAACTGATCAGAGAAATTGGTGCAAGATATTTTATAGGCAAGGAAGCACATTTTTCATTGACATTGACAGGATATTAAATTATAGTGCCATGACAGTTTCACTGTGCTTAAAGACAGTTATTAAGGAAATCTAAAAAGCCTGTTTTACTGAGGTGTGGAAACCTGCTCTGGAATTTGCTGATAAATATGCAAGTATCTGCATCACCATATATATCTCTCTTTATGGCATTTGGGATTTGTAGAAGGTGTTAGACCCACTGACTACTGAATGACAGAAAATTATTGACTAGAGCTATATGCCTGGGTTTGAAAATCTTTTACATAGCATTATTTGTAATATTTAGTTACTGTGATCAGACAGGAGGCCCCATGGACTATGATGTTTACAGATGACATTGTGATGTGTAGTGAGAGTAGGGACCAGGTTGAGGAGACGCTGGAGAGATGGAGATATGCTCTAGAGAGGACAGGAATGAAGGTCAGCAGGACTAAGACAGAATATGTGTGTGTGAATGAGAGGGAGGATAGAGGAATGGCGAGGATGCAGGGAGTAGAGCTGGTGAAGGTGGATGAGTTTACCTACTTGGGATCAACAGTTCAAAGTAATGGTGAGTGTGGAAGAGAGGTGAAGAAGAGAGTACAGGCAGGGTGGAATGGGTGGAGAAGAGTGTCAGGAGTGATTTGTGACAGACGGGTACCAGTAAGAGTGAAAGGGAAGCTCTACAAGAGGGTAGTGAGACCAGCTATGTTGTATGGGTTGGAGACAGTGGAATTGACAAAAAGGCAGGATTCAGAGCTGGAAGTAGCAGAGTTAAAGATGTTAAGATTTGCACTGGGTGTGACAAGGATGGACAGGATTAGGAATCAGTATATTAGAGGGTCAGCTCAGGTTGGACGGTTTGGAGACAAAGTCAGAGAGGCAAGATTGTATTGGTTTGGACATGTGCTGAGGAGGGAAACTGGGCATATTGGGAAAAGGATGCTAAGGATGGAGCTGCCAGCTAAGAGGAAAAGAGGAAGGCCTAAGATAAGGTTTTTGGATGTGGTGAGAGAGGACATAAAGGTGGCTGGTGTGACAGAGCAAGATGCAGAGGACAGGAAGAAATGGAAACAGATGATCTGCTGTGGCGACCCCTAATGGGAACAGCCGAATGAGAAGAAGAAGCTGCTGTGTTTAATGCAGCTGTTTCTCAAAAACATGT
The DNA here is from genome assembly GCF_019279795.1 of Protopterus annectens. Lineage (NCBI taxonomy): Eukaryota > Metazoa > Chordata > Ceratodontiformes > Protopteridae > Protopterus > Protopterus annectens. Next base: position 273,096,380 of record NC_056725.1, on the reverse strand, counting down.
TATTATGTGTGGAACGGAGTAAGCAGCACCATTATTTTGAAAGGAAGTGAGACTGAAAATATCTTTAGCACCTTTCAACTCATTACTGAGCCTGAAGTGTGCAGAACAAACAGTTCTGGTGCTTTTGTGATTTGCACTATCTTACATCTATACTCAGTATGGATGGATCATATATTTCTTTGGGAACAGGTTTGCTGTCAAAGCATTATTGATCAAAGCTAATTTCTGTGATCAATACTTTGCAACTTTTTGTGGAAAGATGACTTGCTTTTGAATCAAGGATTTCTCCTTTTCTCATGATGCTGTTGGGAGGGTGGCCTAATGATTAAGGTGTTTGCCTTACAAACACGAGGTGCAGGGTTTGAGTCTCACAAGGGATAATTGGCTAAGCTTAGAATGGCTCGCAAGGGCAGTTAGCTTAGTACTAATCTATGAACCTATAACATAGTTGGTATATGTAAATAGTAGCTGTCACAGGGGGATATCCCATGACACTGGGGGTACAGGACATTGCCCCCCTCTAAATTACTTTTTTTTCCTATGAATATTTACTCCTAAATTCTGATTGCTTTCAGGAGATGATGCTCATGTGTGATTGCGATTATATGAAGTAATCATACACAGGTTGAACATCGCATGGCCTATTGTGTCTTATGTTTGCACTTTACATTTCAGGAAACTTCATATGCACTTGCTGTGTACTAAGCTGTATGGTTTATTTTCCACAAAGAGTATAGAAACGTACACATAAGGGACCAAGTCTGCATCTTTTACTAATGCTGAAACATAATAATCCATGTCACATTTCTGTTTTTTTTTTTTTATCTTGGTATGGAGGCTGCGTGGGGATGTATCCCAAGTGGATAAAGCATGAGTATTCAGACTTCATTCATTTTGAAATTCACTTACAACTGTTAGTGATGGTGCTCCTTTACTCACTGCAAAGTACTCCTAACTGGGCCAGTAAAATTTATGCATACTGGAGACATATAATAGAATTACATTTTTCAGGGGAAAAAAAGATAGAATTCACCTGGAATGATTTGCAGTAGAATGTATTCCAAAATGTGAAGATCAGTGTCTTCATGTTGTCTACATTCATTCATTTATTCATTCATTCATGCATTCTCAGATTACTTGCTTAATCCAAATCAGGTGACATTCCAGCCCCAAGGTATAGGTGGATAAAAGCCATTACTGTGCCCCAGAATATCCCTATTAAACTAGTGACACTGGCATTGGAGGGATCAGATAGGTGAAGGATGCTAGTGAGTAGCCAATGCTGACTGAGCCATCATGGGGAAGAGTGGCCACCAAGACACAGTGAAATAACAATATCTAGACCCTAACAAGTTCTACAATGCAAGCTCTGCACACCTTTGTTGGAAGCTTACACATTTGCGGAAGTGCACACGCACCTCATGTAGGCAGTGATTCTAGAGCTCACAAGGTTGTTGTGGGGTTAGAGAGCATTAGAGCACACTAAACTTGATGCTGCACCAGCATCTACACCCTCGGTCCTGACATGGGCCGGCCCACTGAATGAGGAGAATAGCTGGTGGCAGCTGATCTTCAGCTGCAGGGAGGGGAAGCAATAAAAAAAAAATCAAAAGCAGGTAACAGCAGACTCAGAGCCTATCTTGCAAATCATTGAACACAAGAACTTAAAACTACTCTACTCAGGCCAAAATCTGTTTGGAGCATGCACAAACACATCTGCTCATGCATGGAAAACTCATCTATGTGAAATTTGGAGGACCGCCATATCAACTTCAATACATACCGTGCATGGTTGAGGAAATCAAACCATCTTGCATGAAAGCTATCAACAGGCAGGGAGGACTTACAGGCAATACAAAGAAGCGTACCTTAATGAAAAACTGAGCAAAATGGACAGCCACAAATTGCAGTTTCTTTGCTGTAATGACTATAACACCCTCTTTCCTATCCAGTGATCATGAAAATGTAAAATTAAATTTGAGAGTCTGAGAGATCCACTTTGAATTCCATTGCAAGAAATGATATAGGTCAATGCAAGCACAGATGCTGACACTGAGGATATTCTCACTGCAAGATACCCTTCTGATGCTTCACAGAGCGATAGACAGGTATTCTTTTTGGCAATGGTTAGTAACAAGAGACTATAAACCTGATAAACTACTAAAGTGATGAAATTATGAAAGTCATTAGAACAAATAACCAGATTCATTCAGATAATAATACATATTTCAGTGATAGCATTCCTTTTATGGTAAAAGTGAAGACTCAGACACATTTAGATGCCATTAAACCTGATAGAGATGTATTAATAATAATCTAGTGCATATGAGTGATGCACAAATTATTAATAATGTGGAGAAAATGATAAAATGGCTGCAGTGTACACTTCACATAACACATTCATAGCTATTGAAATAATGATCAAAAATTGTTTAAAACAAATCAATGGTAGATATACAGGAAGTGAGATAGAAATTGCTTGCTTAACTGCTGACTTTGGCATGGATTAAATGCTACAGTACTCTTTTTCACAACTGCTGTAAATGCAAATGGTCTACATTTGGTAGCTTTTCTTTATGCACACAGAGTTAAGTTTAAAAGAATAAAGCAAGACAGGAATATATTTAAATTAATGACATTAGAACATGATCCCAGTCATGTGGTAGCTGACCTTTTAAAGAAAAAACAATGTTGTTCTACTGTGGTCAAGACTCAAATTACTTTATTCAGCCTCTGATACAGGTCAGTATATCTCACAAGGAAATGCATATGTAAGTAATAAGTCAATACAACATATTTTTATAAATTTGATTTTCTCATTTCCAGGAAGATGTTTAATGCAAAGAAATGTCACTTTAACATCTAAGCTGTTGAGAAAGGCATTATTTATGAATATAATCTATTTATCTTATATACATTCATAAATATCATTAGCATTGTAGGAATCTGAGGCTAAGGGAGAAGTTGCATATTTTTAAAAAGAATGTTGCACATACTTTGCAAATGTTTCTAGTTTCAGTATTTTATGTTGTAGCTATGAATTTTACTTAAAATATGAAATTACTGTATATAGTTGGAGAAATCAATGTTTTGAAAGAAGAAGGACAGAAAAGAAGAAAAACATAAAGAGAAAACAGATTGGCTTATCAATTTGCTTTCTTTTTCTTTTAGGTAATACTGTTGCAATGCTCTTTTCATTCTATTATATCTGTCTGGAATGATAACAACTGTATTATTTTTGCTTCAGAAAACTATTATTTATTCTGCCAAATACATAGAATTGTATTTGTTGCCCTGTTTATGAAGACATGTATTTTCCTTCATCCCAAGACATAATTTCTGCCTCTGATAAACAGCGAGCTAACTCTATAATTGTCCTTAGTATTCATATATTTATTTATTCATGAACATTTCTAAGGACTGATAATTTTAATTCTGGTTTGATATTTGATACTTACAGCTACATTCAATAAAAGACGTGACTACATTCAAAACAAAACAAAACAAAACAAAAATTACTTATAATTAAAAAAACTGGAAGCTTAGTGTACTCCAGTCAAGGAAATATTAGAACTAAGCTTTTGTATCATGTCCTTGTGTCCTTTATCAAACTGCTTCAAGTTAAATGCTTGAGAAGTGATATTGTACTTGAGAGCCTCACCAGATGCGCAGTAGCAAGCCCCGCCCAAAACCCGCCTCTGTGCTATTTCGTAATCGGGCGCTAATGAATATGCATTCCCTCAATAGCAACACTAGCATATGTTTCTAGTATGTGAATCTAGTGTTCATATCCATAATGTCCAATAAACCAATATAGTTTATATAGCTATGTTGTTTGATACTTTATACTGTGCAATGTTACTGATAGCTCTAATTCTTAAAGACTATCTGACAGTACTGACTTTATTGTTTCACCGAGTAAAATATCACCGTAAATTTCTAAGTTTAAGAGCAATATTTAAAAAAATTGCCCTTATTTTGGATGGCCTTTGTCCCATTTTTATTTATGGCTTTGTCCAGATTTCTTGCTCTACAATGTTGAGCGGTATATGTGTGTCATTATTTATTGACTTCAACCCTCAACGGTTTGCAGAAAACCACCAATTTTATGAGGAAAAGACCAAAAATAGGCAAAAATCTGGACAGTTGAGAAG
>NC_056725.1:272992226-273087226 GCF_019279795.1 Protopterus annectens | reverse complement strand
TACTTTTATCAACAGACTGTGAGCAGTGTAGGTCTTTTATAATCTTCTCTCTATGATACTCCTACTGATTCTTCTGCTGTTCACTCTACTGGACCCCCCCCCTTTCCTCCCCTGGATTGTAACAAATATATACAGTTTTCCAAAGCTTTGCATTTATTTTATATTCTTATATTTTATTTATCTTAATTATTACATTTATTTTATATTCTTATATTTTATTTTCCCATTTATTGTAACAAATATAAACAGTTTCCCAAAGCTTTGCATTTATTTGATGTTCTACCTCCCTGATGCTCTACTAAATCTGCTTTTGAGTTAACATAGATAAACAGATGCCTTTAGGTACTGACCTGGGCTAGCTGGTTGACTGTTTTTCTCAACTCATTGCTTTCTCCAAGTCCTAGTTCATAGCCTCCCCCCTTCTGTTGTTCTCCTAACATAATTCTCCCTTACGATACCCTCGGCACTCCTAATGTTTCTCAGTTTAGTAAAAGCTATTATCTGGTTCAAAAGGAAACTAATATAAGCTCAGGACTAAAAGTGTCTGCTGATTGTAACATGCATATTCTCCATACCAAAACTTGTGATACCAGTAAGGCAGCATATAACTTACCTGCAAACTACCATAATTTCAGTCTACCTGATTGTTTTTTCTTGATTCATGTGCCTCTTTCAGCTGGGCTAACCCACTCTGTTTGCCCACTCTACGGTCAGGCTCACTCCGCTCCCCTACCCTACCCCTATTCCCACCTACACCCTCTTTCATTACATTTCTAGTCTCTACACCACACCCCTTCCTTTTCCTCCACCAAATGAACCACTCTAATTAATTAACACATTTTCTCCTTGACAAACACTCCTTCTACAATCACCTCCCCTATAGCCTCATTACCTACCCCATCCCATTCCTGGTCCCATCCATTCTCCACCACATATGCCTACTCTCATCTTGACCCATACCCTGCCACTCTCATACCATATACCACTACATATCAGCCATATCTACAACTCATTCCCTCTCTCTACTCTATCACCTATCATGTGTCACCTCTCTTTCTTTATCACCTTTCACTTCTTCCTCTCACTAACAACCTCCTACCATACTTCACTTTGCATTCAAGCCCTATCTCCCACTCTCTCTCATACTATCAACACCTGCTCTAGCTGTCACCCATATTTAGTCTCACCATCACTCCTCCCCAATTCACCATTTGACCTCTTCAAAATTACCACATTTACTAGCTCATCTCTCCCCACTAGTTAGAAACCTAGATATCCTTCTACTCTTAACCTATGCTTCTATATTCTCATGTTCTTTGAGACACTTCTCTTAGATGGGGACATCCAGCCCAACCCAGGACCCCCACCCCTTTCTTGCACAATACTTCAACACTAACCTGTCCCCCCACCAACACCACCTGACAACACTCCCCCACCTAAATCACTAAAAATCTTCTCACTAAATATTTAAAGCATTGTAAATAAAATAACAGAACTGCACTCTTGGATTCTTAGTAAATCTCCCCACATAATAACTCTGTCAGAAACCTGGCTTAAATCACACATCCTCAACTCGAAAATCTTACCTCCAGGCTACAATATATTTCACTCAGATAGAACTAGTAAGTGAGGGGGGTGGCTATCATCTACTCTGAACTACTAAACCTGTCCCCTTTCTCCATCTCTGCTCCATCTTTCTCACCTGCAGAAATCCTTATCATTAACTGTTACTTAAACTCACACACAAAAAATGCCAGTCTCTGTAAACATTCCCCTGGCAATAATATTCCAAACCTAGAGAACTTTTGATCCTGGCTCAGTCATGTCCCCTTTGAAACCATCAAACTTGGAGACATTAACATAGGCTGGCGTAAACTGTCCACCTCATCTCCTACCCATGGCCTCAACCTCCATGGATTTCACCAACACATTTTTACCCCCACTAGAACTAACAAAAACTTCCCTTCTGGACCTATCCTTGACTGGATTCTTACCTCAGCTCCCAACCATTACCATAACCCTGGCATACTTCCAAATTCTTTAAGTGATCACTCCCCAACCTTTATTCATAGATTCACCCATCATTTTCCCAAAGACCATGCTTACGGAATATGCCAGAACCTTTCCCACTTTGACCCAGACGCTTTTAACTCTAAAGTATCTGACATCAATCATTCCTTCCTATACCACCTCCCTTTCAATGAGGCTGTAAAGTCATTCAGTAAGGTTTTCCTTGACACTCTTGATTCTACTGCCCCTTCTAGAAAAATCAGAATTAAATCCAACTATGCCACCTGGCTTACAAAACAAACCCGATTGATCATGCACAAAAGAGATAGCACCTGGAAATTTTGGGTTAAAAATAAATCCCATCCCTTACTATAGACATACCAGGAGCTCAGAAACCAGACCAAAAAACTAGTCATCAAAGATAAGAAAGCTTATTTTTCCTCTAACCAATGCAGCCCTCACAAAAATCCCCAAAAAATCTGGACCACCATCAATAACCTGCTCCACCCAGGTATACCCACTACTCCTAACCCCTTTCTGCACAAAACTGCCACTGAAACTACCACTCTCCTCAACCACTGTTTTATAGAAACTATCCAAAAGCTCACACAGAATAGTACATCTCACCCAACCCCTCTATCACCACTTAATAAAACTCTTCCCAATACATTTTCTTTCCAACCATTCCCAATTAACACTATTAAATCTCTTCTAAATAAACTTAAGATTGACTCCCCTCTTCCACTTCCTAAAAAATAGCTGCACAATCCATCACCTACCCTGTCACTATACTTATTAATCATTCCATCTCTGAGGCCTTGTACCAGACATCTGGAAATCCTTTTATACAATCCCTCTTCATAAAGGCGGTAACTCTACTGATCCCTCTAACTTTAGATACATTGCTATCCTGTCCACCCTTTCTAAAACTTTATAAAAGTGCATCCATGCTCAGTTAATCAAACACCTTCTTGACAGCAATCCCCTTACTCCTCCCCAACATGGCTTTAGACACCACCATAGCACAGCCACTACATTACTCTCCTTTACTCAAACAATAGCTGAAGCCAATGACAATAACTTGTTTGTTTCCTATCTACTCCTCGATCTTTTAAAGGCATTTGATACCCTCACTCTAAACCCCTTACTAAACTTTCTGAATTACTCTCTCTTCCTCCTCCATCAACTGGTTCTCTAGTTACCTCTCCAGCAAGCAGCAATCTATTTGCTAGCAAACTGTCCTCTCTCCATTCCTCCCAGTAAATACTGGAGTTCCCCAAGGACTGATTCCTGGCCCCCTTCTTTTCAACATATTCACTAACTAACTTCACTCTGCTACAAACCTTTCTACACTTCTGCAATATGCCGATGACTTCACCCTTATTACCTCTGCCCACAACATCCATAAACTCCTAGGTCTCTCTCAACAAATCCTCACCTCTGTCAAAACTTGACTCTCTGATAACCAATTAATACTAAATCCAAAAAAAAACTAAACTCCTTCTCTTCTTCCCCAAAACATTCGCAGAGCACAAATGCTCTTTCTGTATCACCTCTCTTAATAACACTTTCATCAAACCCAAACCCCATACCAAATTACTTGGAGTAAGTATTGATGATAAACTAAAATACAATACTCATATCCAACATTGTATAAAGAAAGACCCACCAGAAACTAGAACTTTTCTATTGCAATCAAAAGTTTCTGTCACCTTCCAAACATTCTCTCGCTCAGTCCCTTCTTCTACCCTGTCTTCTCTATGCTGCCCCTGTCTTTACTAATGTTCAAATTTCACTTATCACTAAACTAGAGCAAAGTTATCACAAAATAGCCAGGTTTGCCTCTAATCTCCCCTATAGGTCCCAACACTGTCTCGTCCTTAAATCACTCCAATGGCCAGAATTCTCTAAACATCTTCTTCTACCCCAACTTCACATTACACACTCTTTCCTGAATGACCCCTCTTCCTGCCCTTCCATCTCAAACCTAGTGTCCTACTACAACCCCCATCATCACCTTCCTACTTCCAGAGAACACCTCCTTGACATATATAAACCCAATAAAAATATAGGAAAGTCCCTGTACAAATACTTTGTTGCACATGCTTGGAACTCACTCCCTCAAAACATAAGAAGCATTCATGAAAAACATCTGTTCAAAAAGAACTTAAAATGTTTCTTTGGAGTATATGGTCCAGACCTTCTTTAACCTCTACTTGATCTAGTCTCTTCTCTTATCAACTTTAACTCATTTTCCCTAGTCTACTCTTTATTTCCTTGTACTTGTCTCATATACCTTTATACTACCCTCTCCCCTCACTTCCATAGCATTTATATTCATATATATCTTTAAAAAAAAAAGAAAACATTTTTTTGGATTGAATGGTTTATCTACTTATATGTATTTCATGTGTCATATTCTCTAGACCTGTCAATTATTTTAACCTACTCCATGTACAGATATTTTCTAACTGTTGCTTTTCTTATTATGTTTCATGGTGGTTTTAATTTTTTACTTTTATTTTTGATTTAATTTTTATTGTAAATAAATATGTAATACATCTGGAGCTTTTCTCCTCGGGTCTCCACTGAAAACTGGCCCCTGGATCAGTTAGACTAACCCGATTAACAAATGTCAATAAATAAATAAATAAAATAAATAAACATTCCATGTGCTTATATTCAATCTCCATTACTGACACTGCAGTGCAGTACTGGGAGAATGCCACACTCTTCTGTATGCTAACCTTTAGATGAGCTGTTATATAAATGTCCCATCTGCCAGAGTTGCTGGTAGTTCAGGTGGATGTAAAAGATATCATACCAACTGCATTTTGAAATGTCAGCATCTATAATGCTGATGGAATGCATACATATTTTTTTTGCATATTTATACATTGGCTGGGATTTAGAAAGACTTACTGTTAGGGGGAAGCTTTAACATAGACATTATATTCCATACATTTAGCCTTTCTAAGTCACAGACCACCCTACCACTGGGTGTCCTGCTTGTGAGAGCCTCAGCATAGATGGTGGTCTCTCAGGCAAAGCTGCATTCTAATGTGACAATCTGGGGGAGTGGTTAATTCTAATTATCCATGTGCTCTCACCTGGAAATGCCAGTTGCTACTAGCTGAGTGATTTAGAGAATTACTTGGGAAAATGTGAACACTGTCAAAAGAGGGCAGTCACCCATTCATTATTATGGAGGCTGTCATGGTACAAGAAAGTTCAACAAATATATGAGGATGGGGGTGTTTTTTTTTATTTATTTTATTTAACATTTGTTTTACCAGGATAATCTGACTGGACAGCTAGTGCCCATTTTCAGTGGAGTCCTGGGGAGAAAAGCTCCAAGAAGTTACAATGTGAATAGATGGTTATTAAAGAATAACAATAAGTAGAATGCTAAAGTTTTTAGCAGGCATAACAGCTGAATGCAATAATAGTAGTTGGATAACAAGTGGTAGCATGCTAATATATAAAAGGCAAAAAAAAGGCAGGAGCATGTTAGAGTGTATGAGACTGTAGATGTGTATGTGTGCGTGTATACCTGTAGTGGCATGAATGAGACTGTGTGTGTGTGTGTGTGTGTGTGTGTGTGTGTGTGTGTGTGTGTGTGTGTGTGTAGTGGCAAGAATGAAACTGCATGAGTGTGTGTGTGTGTGTGTATGTGTGTGTGTGTGTGTGTGTGTGTGTTTCAATGGGTAAGTAATTTAGTGAGTGTGACTGAGTGGTGGGCTTCTTTGTGTTCATGAATGGATGCATGTCTTTGTTCATAGCTTCATAGATGAGTACTAGGCTAACTGCCTTTTATGGCCATTTTAAGCCTAGCCAATTACCCTATTTGAGAATCAAACTCTGTACCTCATGCTCATAAGGTGAATACCTTAACCGTCATGCCAAACTCCCATCCCCAGCTATCCAGGGCTGTATACAGAAATGTCTGGGCGCATGTTTGTGTCTCTGCCAGGATGTCTGCATACATGCATTTATGAATGTAAGGGTTGTCATAGGGGTTGTCATAGGTGTGAAGTCCAGTAATGTGATATCCCCCATGTAAAACTCGGGGCAGTAATTCAGAAGCCTTAATCCTCACCACTGACTCCAGTCTGGGAGCATCACAAAAAACACCAGAGTACAGAGCACACAAGAATAAAATTCCACAATTTCCCTTAAGAGCACAACATGAACACACTCTATTTCCAGGGACTGGACTATATACCTCTGTCCACCCCAAATGTAATCCCTTATTATGCACTTTAGAGCAATGTTTTCCAGTTTAAGACTTCTGACTCACACTCAAAATAAATTTAAATCTCACACACTCAAATACTTATGGAAGCCTGACACAGATTTCTAGCTGTGTCCCCTCCCCAATACAAATGGTAAATGCTGTCACCAGAGTCAAACAGGTCCACATGCCCTTCAATGGGTGATCAATTATTAGAAAATTAAATATTAAAATAAATGATAGCTATGAGCAGAAGCAGCCAGGCATTCAAGGTGACCTAGGGAGTATCAAATAGGTATAAGCATGCTCTGATCTCTGAAGAATACACTGATTGTCCAGGTACAATGTAAAGAAATGAAACACATTTAATAATAAGTAAAATGATTAAAAAGAATGTAAATCAATATTTTTTAATAAACACCAGAATTCAACCAACAAAAATATAAAATGAAACTGTAGGACAGAAGTCCATTATTTTAGAAAAATTCTATCTAAATAACTAAACATTGCTAATCTAACTAGAGAATACTGTTCCTGATCTAGTCTAAGCAATAACAACAAGGCAAAAGTAGGCTTACAGGTTTTTTTTTTTTTTTGCGAGTCCTTTTTCTTGGGTATCCACTGCACAGCACTGTAACTGGCTGCAACTCTTAACTAACTGCTGCTCTTAGCTAACTATCCTTCAACTTACTTTAGCAATCTCTTATTGTCCAGGTTAACAGTCTCAGTTGTCTTATTTTAAAAATAACTATAGGCTGTTTGAAAAAGTTATTTTTTCTGTCAATCATCTGTTCAAATAATCAGCTAGCAACCAGAAACATTGTAATGACAGCACCTACTGATCAGCTGATTCTCCACAGAAAGTTTGTACTTTAGAATCTCCCTCACAAAGAAAAAATAAACACTGACAGATTATTTCAACATTTTGTATAAACAGGGAAATACTCAATATTTTAAAAACTTATTTACATTTTGACAATTAGACATGCTGGCATACAATACAAGTTAATCTGAGAATATGCACAAATCCCTTGACAGGCATGCTAACACAAATGACAGTATTTTAATTTTCTTCACAATAGGTAATACAGTTCATTGGTGAGAACACTACCCCCAGGATTTAATAAAATCTGTGTAGGCACCGTGAAGAACCTGCATGGAATGTATCCATGTACACTGACACAGTCCCCCTCAGCTGCGCTCCATGCATATTAATCATGGCATGCTGCTGAGGAACAGCATAGGAACAGAGATATTGAATCTGTGTAGGGAGAAGTGTAGAAGCTACCTGTGGTTGTGGATGCCTGATAAGATGCTATGTACAGGGTGAGGCTCCCTCTAATGTTCCCCACTATTTTTAAATGCTGTGAATTGTTTCAAATGTGTAATATTTTATTTTTATGAAATATTTTGTTTTCTCTCTGTATGTTTGCAAGGTGCAGCACAGAGCACAGCAATGCCAAGCTGTGCTCATATACATACACACATCTAAAATAGAAAATGGATATAATAAATTATCATAATTCATTTTTTTAAATTGATGTTTGCGTGGCACAGTGCTAAGGATTGCTCATACATACATAGCCAACAGCTGCCAGATATCTAACAATTTCTAGATCTATTTAAGCATGCTTGCATGGCATGGCATGGTGCTCAGCAAAGCTAACTGGTAGCCTAGTAGTATATGTGAAGGTAAACTAGTTTTCATAATATCCAAGTAACTAAATGGGTAGAGTTAAAGCCTAATGCTTAGTAGGTCCTGGGTTCATGCTGGTAGCAGTCTTAAGATGTCTGTAATTTAATTTATTATATACATTTAATTAAAAAAATATTGTGAAATATACACTGCTGCACTGTACTGAACACTGCTTAAACATGCTAATGGCTACTGCTGTTTGTGTGGTGCTAAGCTTAGCTAAAACCTTGGTTATGCAAGTTGTCATGCTGCTTATCTCTGTTTAGCTGGTTTGCTTGCTGCTAAGTGACACAGTGCTTTTTTGAAAGTTGCTCAATGACATGAAATGGCATGAAAACACCCTATATTAGGTCCAATAGGTGGGAATTCTGCAATGTTCTTTGGAGTCTGATTATCTGCGGATATGCCAGTTGTAGAGGGTGCGTACTTTTGGGCACAGAGATGGGGTGTTCAGGAGTGCAGGGTCTTTGTTTGGTTCCAGGTAAAAAAAATATGAACCAAGGCTGATGCAGGGTGGTTTTAGGGGTCATAATGTAAGTCGTAGGCATGAAACCAGTTGGTCATGGAACTTACCAGTGCTATTGGTATCCCCTGCACCAGTGAGTAGTGTTTTCACCATTATAATGACCTGAAGAGGAGAAAGAGAGGAACCTTGGACACCTGGGTCCAACAGGCATGAGCTGGGAATACTCCACAAATATGTAAGTATGTTTTCCACTGTTTTATCAAATTGCAAGCTGGGTGTCTGCAAAACTGTTATGCATAATGGTGTGCTTCTTTTCCAACAGCTGCAGCTGAGAGGCTTTACAATGGCCAGGCTGCACCATGAGCGTGGTAAGGACAGATTTATTAGCAATAAGCAAAAAAGAGTAAAGCATTTACTGCAATAAAGTATACACAATAAAAACTGTAGTGCAATAACTGGGCAATTAGAGCTGTAGTGCAATAAATGAACAATAACAACTGTATTGCAATAAATAATACCAATAACAGTAAGCAAAATGGTATACAGTGATATTGTATTGTCATAACCATTGCAGTAGAGCTGTATGCATTGCATGTCTATGGTAAGGTTGCTGCAGTCAAGTTTAACATTATCTCCAGGCCAATATCAGTCAATAATACTCTCTGTTTCTCCTACTCCAGGTAATACAAGTGTATGGTTAAAGTAGCCCATTCTATGGGCAGATATTGTGTGTGGACTTTATTTATTTATTTATTTATGTATTTGATTTTGTTAACCAGGAAAGTACACTGGGCTGGTGTGAGCCCATTTTCAGTGGAGGCCCAGAGAGAAAAGCTCCAAAAACAATGTACATAATAAAGAATTTGTTTAGAAAGTTAATAGCATATAACACTATACAAGAGTAACGACATAAGAGTCAGAAGTAACATAGACAATATATGGCTATATTTTATGGAAGACTTGGATGCATAGCAAGGTATTCAGTATATCAGACAGCTTATAATAATATATGCATACACAATTTTTTATTTTTTTTTTACCATATGAGGCATGATGAGGAACACTGTGCTGTAATTAAGAGTGAATACTGAATTAGGGAGAGTGAAGAAGAGTATGGGTATCTGAGTGATCAGTCATGTCAAGAATCAGATTACCGAGGAATTGGGGATAGTGCATGGGCATAGCCATTGAGAGGAGAGATGCTGAAGTGATTTTTTGAATGATGGGGCATTATTTATGGTCTGGAGAGAAGGTGGAAAGGCAATCCAGAGTTTAGCTACAGTGAAAGAATAGAGGTATTGGCCTGCAGGGAGTTTTGGTCTCTTAACTTGGATAAGTGATTAATTTTCAGATCTTAGAGGTTGGTTTGATTGATAAAGAGTCAGAAGTGAAGCAAGGGCTGGGCATTTGGAGGAATTATAGATAAGTTTGTGTTTTGTAGATAGTTGTATGTATGTGAGATGTGGGAGTTCTAGACAGTTCAGGGATTGTAATGAGCGACAGTGATGGGAAGAATGTTTTGCCCTAGTCACAAATTTAGCAATTTTGTTATAGCAGCTATCCGTTTTAGTTTTTAATGAGGATTGGATGTTTGTTAGAATGGTGGCACTATAGAGGAGGGAAGGTAGGAGAAAAGTTTGGATGAGTGTTTTTCTAGTAGAGCAGTTTAAAAAGTGTTTATGACGGTAGAGGGTACCAAGTTTTTGGTGCGTTGTTTTGATGGTGTTGTGGATGTGCTGGTTGAAGGTTAAGTTGTCATCTAAGGTTACACCAAATAATTTGGTATGGGAAGCTACCTCTAAGGCAGTCTTGTTGGAGGAGAAAATGATGAATTTAGATTTATTAATAGTGGTAGTTTTTTGGGTGTAAAGAGCAAGAGTTTGGTTTTATATGGGTTGAGGATGAGGTGATTATTTGTCATCCAGGTTTTGGTAATGGAGAAAGCATTCTGGGTGATGGTCAGAAGTTCGGTTTCAGAGTTACCAAAGCAGATAGTAGTAGACTCATCTGCATATTGAACTACAGATGCACAAGTGAGACCGTAGAGTTATAGTCGTTAATGAAAATACTGAACAGAAGAGGGCCTAAAATGGACCCTTAGGGAACTCCAGTGGAAGTAATGAGAAAAGGAGAAAAGGAGTGCAACCATTTGGTGGATTGTTGTCTGTTTGTGAAGTAACTGGTAAACCAGTTAAGGATGGGAGTGGACAAGCCTAGGTGTGAGAGCTTGGAAAGAAGGAGAGGATGGGAGATAGTGTCAAAAGCCTTAGAGAGATTAAGAAACAGTGCAGAGACAAGTTTACCATCATTGCGATTTTGGTTAACAGTGTCTAGGAATGATAGGAGAGCAGTTGTAGTACTGTGGCCAGGGCGGAAGCCATGTTGTGTGGTGAAAAGTAGTTGGTTTTTAGTTAGCTAATCCATAAGTTGAATTTGATTACATTTTTTCCAATATTTTAGAAATAGGAGATAGAATGGCTATGGGGTGGAAATGTTGTGATATCTAAATTATTACACGCTTTGTGTAAGGGTATGATGTAAGCTTTCTTCCAAATGGATGGCACATAGGCTTCTTGGACAGATCTATTTATGAGAATGCTTATGGGGTAGCTGATGGATTTGGCTGACATTTAAAGATATTCTGGGGGTAAGCTATTTGGGGCATTGCTACCAGGTTTAAGTTTTAGCAGGAGTTTAGTAATAGTAGAAGTGGGAATATGTGAGAAAGAGAAAGTGTGGGGAGAAGGGTTTTCTGGGGAATGTTGTTTTGCTATGGTGTCGCTGTTGTGAATAGTTTGAGGAAAGGTGGAGGCAAGCTTGGATATAGTGTCTATAAACTAGGAGTTGAAAAGGATAGCTAATTCAGCATGGGTTTTGTCAGGGTTTGGACAAGGGTTGCTTTTGGTGGCAGGGTTTAATAGAGTAGAGACGGAATTCTAGAAATGTTTTGGGTTATAGTTGTGGTCATTTTGGAGATGGAGGTAGTACTGCTTTTTGCCTTTAATAACTAGCCACTTTACTTGATTGTGGTGATGTTTGAATAGCTGGAGATCTATGTTTTTCACTACTATGCCATTTTTTCCATGCTCGGTCTCTGGTATTCATAAGTTTTTTTGTTTCTCTAGAAAGACAGATTGTGTGATTAGTTTTTATTCTCTTATTCTGGAGGGGGGGGCAGTCTATTGAGTATACGGAGGAATGTTGAGTTGAAAAATTCAACTGATTCATCTAGAGGCAAATATTTTAGAATGCTCCAATTCATTTTACTTAATGTTTTATTGAAGCTTGTAGGGTTGAAGTTAGCTAGCAGTCTGTAGGGTCTGTACTGGTGATCATGCAAGGTTGAGGAGATGGCACATGTTATACAGGTGAGAAGGTGGTCATTGATATTGCAGGGTAGTGTTCCTAGTGATGTATTTTTTTGGGGAATCGGACACTAAAATCCAGTCAAGCAAGGTCCCATTGTTATTGTTGCTAGGCCTGGTTATAGTAGTAATGAGCCAAGTGAAGTTATAGAGGTTGATGGCAACATTTGTAAAAGGAGTTATATAATTTAGCCAGTTTATGTTGACGTTCCCTAGAATTATTGTTTCACTGTGGATATTGTTTGAGGTCTAGACTAATATTTCTTCTAGTATAGGAACATTGTTGCCAGGTGGGATGTAAATGGCTATCAAACACAGACTTTTGAAATCATTTATTTTTAGCTGTGCTATGATGAGTTCAGCAGCAGAAAATTGGGGAATGGAGTTTGGGTAAGGGATGATGGTGAAAGATTTAGGGTAGAGAAAACCAACTCCTCCCCCTTTCTTGTGGGGTCTGTCTGACCTTAAACAGGAGAAACCTGGAGGGAGGAACTCTGTGTCTTTTATATATGGCTTTAGCCATGTCTTGGTTACAGCAATTATGTTGGGTGTGGAATGGGCTATCCAGGCATGGAATTCTGGAATTTTGTTTCTGATACTTTGTATATTTAGGATAGTGAATTTCAGGGATTTACAAGGTTTAGGAGGGGAGAAGGCAGATGGAGTGGGTCCTGGGTTGGGGTGGATGTCTCCACATTGAGGAAGTGTGGAGGTACTGTTTGAATAGCGTTTTGTAGCAGTTTATTCTTAAGAGTTAATTTGCGTTATGGGGAGTGTAGTTTGTGGAGTTTGCTGTGTATGTGCTAGGATTACATGTCTGAAGAATAATAATGTGTTAGTGGAGTAAAGACTAGGAGATATTGTGGAATAAGTGTTATGTTTGGGAAGTTGCATAGCTGTACAAGAGGTAGTTTTTGGTTGTGAGTGAGCGGGATGAAATGGTATAAGGTGCTGAAGTAGTATGAGAGATAGTGAAATAGGAAGAAGTAGTAGTACAGTGAAGTTTATTAGTGGAATTAGTGAATGTTTGATGAGTATAGAGGTACCAGAATAGGCTCTGGAGAGAGCAAAGGGCATGATTAGTAAAGGCTGGTTGTGCTACAATTTATAGAGGTGTTTGTTGAGTAAGGTAGGTGGATGAGTTTACAGAGTGAGGCTTGTGTTGATTGGTTCCTTGAGTGTGGGATGGGTTTAGAGTGAGGCTTGTGCTGATTGGTTACTAGAATATGGGTGGGGTATAGTTAAGTATAAATGTAATTAATATGGGGGTGGGTGCGAATGGGTGTAGGGTAGAGGAGTGGAGTGAGCCTGAGCAAAGTGAGGGGGAATGTAGCAGGATGGCCTGATCGACTTGCAAGGTAAGGAAGAAGAAAAACAATCAGTAAGGTAGGTTGGAGTTGGGATAATAACTCAGAGTGGCAGAAGAGAGAGAAAGGGGAGGTAATATTACTTAGTGATACAGGTATAAGTGGATAAGAGACACTTATTTTATGGATGTTAGCAGGAAGGAGGCATGGGGCTGAATGATTAGGTTTAGATGCAGGGAGAAAGGCTAATTAAAGGCAGGGATGTCCTGTGTTGAGGAGATAGCAGCTTTGAGTAGGGGAGTGGATGGATAGAACAGCTAGTAAAGGGGGGTAGTAATGTAAGGGATGGTATTAGAGCTTGTGGACTGAGGCAGTCAGTTAGAGGGAGTGGGAAGTCTTGGAATGAGATTCAGGGAGAGTACAGCAATATAGAGTGGGGTGATTGGGAGAGAGGATGGGTGATGTACGATGGGGAGACCAGATAAAAGTAGTGTACATAGAGCCACTGTTAGAGGACAGGCTGCAGGCACAGGGTCCAATCTTCACCAGAGGCTATGGTCTCAAGACCAGGTTCAGCTTGGGGTGCGCAGTATTCACAGTATTCACCAGTGTGAGGGAAGAGAAGATAAAGGATGGGAATGTCACCTATTAAGAGTAGAATGCGTGCTTGTTAACAGAGATGACGAGAAGCCAATTTATATATAAGCATTGTCACAATCAATAGCAATTAGTATAATATTAGGTTAACAAATGGTGGTAAATTAGTAAAATACTAGGTTAACTTCACATACATTTATCAGCAATACCAATAAAGGGATAAGCAGCATTGTTGATTCATACAAAAATCTCTTTAAATAAATGCAGTATGGCTGTATACCATGCATGTGTGTTCTACTGTCACTTCAGTCAAGTGTAGCACTGTAATAGTTCTAGAATGCAAAACTAATTCAGTCACATAATGCTCTAATTTTCTCCCAATCCAGGAACAAAAGGTATATGGTTGAGGTAGCCCATTTTATAGGTTCATAGGTAAGTACTAGGCTATCTGCCTGAGAGCATCTATAAGTCTAGCCAGAATGTGTTGGCTTTCGCCACCCCCTTAGATTTGTTCCCTGTGCCTTGGTCCAACAGAGCCATTAGTTCCCTGCACCTCAGTCCAGCAGAGCCACTGCAGTGATCCCCAGGGTAAATTTTCTATTTCCCATCCACTCATCAAGGTTTCTTTTGAAGAGTGTTAGTGAGGTGCTCTGCCTAATGTAGATTGGAATCCTGTTCCAAAGCATAGGGAGTCTCTGGGACAGGAATCTATCCCTCCAGCACATCCTATTTATTGTTGTGGTGAGGTTTATATCCCTAGAGTATGTGGCTCTTGGGGATTTGTTTTTTTTAGATGGAGCATGTCCATCAATTCTGGGTTGGTTATGGCCTTGTATGTCAGGCAGAGATCACCTCTGAGTAAGCAGTATGCAACCGAGTACAGCTGGAGTTTCTTCAGTCTGGCTGCATAAGGCATATATTTGAGGCCAGTAATCCTCTTGGTGAGGTACTTCTGTGATCTTTCCAGCTGTTGCAGGTGTCTTGTAAGGTACATCCCAAATGCGGTGTTGTACTCTATGATGGGTCTGATGAGTGATGAGTAGAGGGGCACAATAACTTCTTTTGTTCTAGATGCGAACCCTTTTGTGATTAGATGGGCCACATAGAAGGATTTTCCAAACACCTTAATAATATGATTATCAAAGGAGAGATTACTATCTACTTGGGTCCCCAGATCCCTTATTAGATTTTCTGTATTTAGGGGACTACCACGTATGTGGTAGTTCATGGTACTGTTTTTTCCAAAGGGGATGACTATGCACTTTTTGGCATTTAGCTTGAGGCCATGATTTTGACACCAGGTATCCATCTCAGTGAGACCCTTCTGGAGGATGTCTGTATCAGCTAGAGAGTCAATTATGGCCCCCAGTTTGCAGTCATCTGCGAACATGGTCAGCCATAGTCCTCCTGTGCTTGCCTGTACCTCTGAGAAGTATATACCAAACAGTATATGGAGCACATATGATTGTGTTTACATTTCATAGAAACTTATCAGCAATACCAATAAAGTGTTAAGCAGCATTGTTGATTTCCTAAAAAATGTGTCTAAATATTTCCACTACAGCTGTATTCCTTGCATGTCAGTACTGCGATTCTGCAGTCAATTGCTACATTTTTTGCAGATGTCCCCTGCAGTCAGGGCTAACGGGATCTATTCCCATGCCTGTTAACTAAGGCATGACAGATGTCTAGTTTATGTACTGTACACAAACATGCCTCTCAAGTGTCACAATTTCTCGTAATGTAATTAAAACTGCCTAATCTGTCTGTCACAGGATTACCAGAAAAATCATTACATGGAATACAATATATTACCAAATCCACTTACAGAACACCTTGGAAGTTATGTAAGTCCACATTATGTGAACGTGTTCTGTGTAGTTGTGTACCTGCATTTGTTATTGCTTGGCCCATACTGACTCATCCTAACAGCTTGAGAGGAATGTACATGCTACATCAGCTATAGGAGAATTGTAGTGACTGTACTCAAAACTGACACCACATGCCTGTAGAGTATTAATTATCAGTGTTTCCAGTGATATAGTCTGCATTGTCAGTAATGGAATGTTTTTTCTCTCTCTCTCTTTCCCCACCTCTTGTCTTCGTGTATTTATTATTTATTATTATAATTTAATATTAACATATTTTGTTTAACTATATTTTGGTAAAATGTTTGGTAAAATTTGATTTATTGTTGTTATGTTTTATTATGATTCAATATTGATATATTTTGTTAAACTGTTTTGTTGGGCTTATGGTTTAATTCTTACTGGCATACTGTTAAAATACTGTTATGTTACTTAATGTTGTGTTACACATAATATACATTAGTATGTATTTGGATTGATAAATATGATGTTCCATTCTGTTAGTACTAACCTCACAGGGCCTGATAAATAAGGTTTTTACTGTCACACTGTAAATCTTTTCTAGCTAGTTTCACTGTGTGTGAGGTATTAACTGGAAATGTTCTCCACTTGCTAAATATCTGTTTGTTTGTTCTTATTTCCTGCTGAGCAGTGTATCATATAACTGGTTTGTTTGCAGTTAAAAGTATTCTCTAGAGTCGCCTTGCTCCTTTATCTGTTTAAAACTTTCATTTAAAGGCTTACTGCTGTTTTTTTTTTTTGTTTTTTTTCTGTGACAAACATTTCTGTAGTGTTTTCGGGTCTTTATTAGAACATCGAAGTTTCAAAACTTCGAATGTTCTAATATCGACCCCTATTCAGTGAAAACTGAAAACATCGAACATACAGAACAGCAAATTTTTTCCTAAGGAAAAAAATTGCTGTTCCAAAACACATACACACAACACAAGCACACCAAACAGAGAGCAATCCACACACATACACCTAAAATCTTACACCTAACCCTACACTAAACTATACACACACCACTAAATATCCATTTACCTTAACCTAAACCCTAACCCTAAGGTCCGTCACTATCGCACACTCACCTCACCAGCGCCCTAACCCTAACTCACCTACCCTGCCCTAACCCTCACATCCACACAATCCCACACTTACCTGACCTGCGCCCTAACCCTAACTCACCTAACCCACCCTAACTCTCATGTCCACACAATTGCACACATACCTAGCCTGCACCCTAACCTTAACTAACCTAACCTGCACTCAATCGCACACTTACCTGAACCCGACCCGTAACTTTCCACCACAGTGCTGAAAATACTGAAGCAAAAGAAATGGACAACCAAATTCTTTCCCTGGGAAAAAAAATGGTTTTCTGTTGCTCTGATATTTTCAGCTTTCGCTGAATAAGGGTCGATATTAGAGCATTTGAAATTTTGAAACTTCAATGTTCTAATATAGACCCGTGTTTTCTGCCTAAGTAGTGTTAGGTAGTAGCTGGAGCATTGTCCATATTCAGCCTTGTGTTCTGGGCCTAGTTGCTTGTTTGCAGAGGCTATGTGTCTGAGCACGTTCCTGGCCATCTTAGTTTAGCAGAAACCATTTTGCATTGCAGTGAGAGTGTAATTTTTATGGTCATTGGCTGACTGGGGTTACCTGGACTATGGCTTGGAATAAGCAACTCATTGGTTCTTTTGAGCTTGTTTTAAAGTTTTTTCAAGTTTCAAATTTCTGTTACTTAAGAGGTTACCTTGTGAGCGTTTCTGCCATTTTACACAGAGCTAATTGGAGGAAGGGCACTGAGCAAAACTCTGATCTGTGATATATAACTTTAAGTATCCTGTTTTTGCTTATTTTTACTAGTTATTGCTTATAGATATTTATAGCACTTTTATTGTCTGCTTCATACTTTTTACTGTATTTTATAGCTATAAACTAATATGCACAGTTGTACTAAAATTTTCTGCCCCACAGGGCCTGCTGAATAAGATTTTTACTGTCACACTGTTTGTTAAGCTTTTCTAGCTAGTTTCACTGTGTGTGAGGTATTAACTGGAAATGTTCTCCACTTGTTAAACATCTGTTTGTGTTTGTTTGTTCTGATTTCCTGCCAAGGTGTGTATCATATAACTGGTTTAGTTTTCTACCCTCCCTCCCTATTGGTATTCATTTCTTTTACTTGGTGACTTTGCAGTTGCCCGCCCCTACTGTAAATCGGATCTAGGACACTCCTCCCAGTCTAATGTCATTAGCTCATTCTATCTAATACAGAGGGAACATTTGAGAAGACCAACCCATTTAGTTTCTTAACCTTGAATTATCTTCTGCTCCTCCTTTCTCCCTTTTCACGTTACTAAAAAAAAAAAACTTTGCTACAATCTCCCTGTTTTCTGAGTGTGCTTCTCAGCTGATAAGTATAATTTTGGCACTTTTTAACTGTTCAAAGTTGAATAAAACAATAATTGAGTTCAGTTCAGAATACATTTTGAATAAATAGAACTTTTTAAACTGTATTTGCTTTAATAGTGTTACACACTCTGTGCGAGCTTGCACTGCATGTGAATTGTTTAGTGCTGTTTTAGATGCTTTTCTATTAATCTAAGCTTGTTTTCTGCCTTTCCTGTAACTAGTCTAGTCCAGATACAGATGTGCTGTATCCAGAACTGTTTGTAAGCTTTTGAGCACCCCATGCTTTTCTGTATTGGAGGGGAAGCCTTCTACTTTATCAGTGGGAGTGGTAAGAACTAGGTAGCCTGTCTACCACAAGTGGAGTGGTTTCTGGCCCAGAAAATGTAGTATATTGGCCGTTTGGGCAGTTTTTCCATCTCTTCGTTCTTTCTGGTTTAAAAGCCCGTGTTTGTTCTTTTCCCCCCTTTCCTGTAACTAGTCTAGTCCAGATACAGATTTGCTGTATCTAGGACTCTATGTTAACTTCTGAGCCGACCAAGCCTTTCTGCACTGGAGGGAAGCCTTCTAGCTTATCAGTGGGAGTGGTAAGAACTGGGTAGCCTATCTACTACAGGAGGAGTAGTTTCTGGCCCAGAAATTGTAGTTTGGGCAGTTTTTCCATCTCTTTCAACTTTCTGGTTTAAAATCCTATGTTTGCCCTTGTTTCCCAACTTTCCTGTAACTAGTCTAGTCCAGATACAGATTTGTTATATCCAGGACTGTTTGCAAACTTCTGAGCAGTGTCAATGTATGCTCGTCAATTTTTCTCTTAGATCTACTAATTCTCTCCTCTCTTGCACTTTTACTAGCTTATTAATTTAGCACTTTACCAGACTTCTTGTAGCAATTATTGTAGCACACAAAAGTGCTACCAGCACTAAACGTTCTACAAGGAAACAGTTCCAGTACTTATTATTAATGCCCACCCCTCCAGGCATGTATAAAAGTCAGTTCCCTGTGCTTTCTCTTATTAACCTAGTGAAATTGGGCATCCTGAGGCAATGTAGGAACTGCCTCATGTACACTGACAACCCTCTCCTCTTACCTCCCAACACTCAGACTTGCGATAGATGCACTTATATATCCAAATTGGAAGCTATGCACTCTCCAGCCAAGACCGAAATGGGTCTATATTAGAACATCAAAGTTTCAAAACTTCGAATGTTCTAATATCGACCCCTATTCAGAGAATGCTTACAACATCGACATGCAGAACAGTGAATTTTTTCCTAGAAAAAAAATTCTCTGTTACAAAACACACACACACAACACTAGCACACCAAACAAACAGCAATCCACACACATACACCTAAAATCTTACATCTAACCCTACACTAAACTGTACAAACACCACTAACTATCCACTTACCTTAACCCAAACCATAACCCTAAGGTCCATCACTATCGCACACTTACCTCACCCGTGTCCTAACCCTAACTCACCTACCCCACCCTAACCTTCACATCCACACAATCGCACACTTACCTGACCCACGCTCTAACCTTAACTCACTTAACCCACGCCCAATCGCACACTTACCGGAACCCAACCCGTAACTTTCCACCACAGCACTGAAAATAGCAAAGCAACAGAAATGGACAACCAAATTCTTTCTCTAGGAAAAAAATTGGTTTTCTGTAGCTTCGCTATTTTCAGCATTCACTGAATAAGGGTCGATATTAGAACATTCAAAGTTTTAAAACT
This sequence comes from Protopterus annectens, assembly GCF_019279795.1. Taxonomy (NCBI): domain Eukaryota; kingdom Metazoa; phylum Chordata; order Ceratodontiformes; family Protopteridae; genus Protopterus; species Protopterus annectens. The sequence goes on along the minus strand of NC_056725.1, from coordinate 273,067,524 downwards.
TCGATGTTCTAATATAGACCCGACCGGAATAGCTGGTCAAGAGGAGAAGGTCAACACTTGCACCACACCACATGGAACATATAGCCCTCCAGAACACACACCAGCACTGCCTTCACCTAAAAACACAAACTGCACACCCACTTTTGCGGAGACTCTCAATAAAAATCTACGCAAACAGCAGAGACCTCCAAGGCAGAAATGCACTTGACCACCACAGCACAACACTAATTACGAGACACATAACGCTTCTAAACAGTGTGCCACTTAAACAAAGCCTCTAAGGCAAAACAGCATGGCCAACAGACTAGCCATAGGTGACTCAATAGTGAGGCACACTGATATCCCACTCACTAGGTTGAATAAGGAGAAAGTAACAGTCAGGTGCCTGTCAGGCACTAGGATCCACCACATAATGCATGCACTCAGGTCCCTCAACAACAGGTACAAAAATGACTTTGTCATTGTACATGTGGGTGTAAATGAACTGAGACATACCTCCCTGGACTACATGAAAAGAGATATGGAGGAGCTCTCGATTATGTAGCCCAGCCAGGTATGACGCTAGCCCTGAGCAGCATCCTACTATCACCCAGAATGATACGACAGTATAAGCAGAAAATGATTGATTTCAACAATTGGCTAAGTTTGTGGTGTCATTATAAGGGGATCCAGTATCTGTCTGCCTGGGACGACATGATTGACAGACCTTGATGCTTTGCCAGAGATGGCCTGCATCTGTCACCCCTGGGCTTCTGGATACTGGCCAAGGCTCTTGTCACCCCTATAGTGCCTTTTGTGGTGGTGTTCCCAAGACCAAATTACCGCCATAACAGCTACAAACAAATGCAAACTGAGGGTCATGCTGCTCAATGCTAGAAGTCTAAATCTCAAAATGCACTCACTCAAAGCACTCATTAAAATGGGGAACATCAACATTTGTGCCATAACAGAGACCTGGTTCAAGGCAACAGAAAGCACCCCTTCACTACCAGGCTATAACTCATTCCACACCTTTCAGCCCCAGAACTTGGACCAAAGCTCCAAAGGTGATGGTGTTTCCATATTCATAAAGGATGTGCACACCTCCAGAAGGGTAGCCCAAGATAAAGCATCTGAGATACTTTAGGTGCAGTTAACATTGGGTAAGACAGCAATTCAGGTTGTAGCCTGCTATAGGTCCCAAACCATGTCCCAAGACTCACACTCCACATTCTTAAGCACCCTGGAGAACATTAAGGTCCAACCTAACACTCTCATACAGGGCGACTTCAACTACCCCTCCATTAACTGGGAAAACTACTCATGTACCAATACACCTGCCCAGCTTTTCCTGGAATTCATTACTTCCAATGCCCTGGACCAGCTCATTCTTACACCCACAAGAGGTAGCAACATCCTTGACCTAGTCATTACTAACATGGGGGACTGTTGCTCTACACCAATAGTCAACTCCTCCCTGGTTAGATCCGACCACAAACTAATCACCTTGGAAATCCACCGCCCCCACCAAAAAAAAAGTTAACCACCATGAAAAACTTGTCCAAAGCTAACTTTGGGCTCCTAAGAAAAGAGGTGGCTAACTTCACGGCATCCATGCAAATGGAGATCAGTTGCATGACCACCGAATCATACACCAATGCACTATATGAACACATACACAAATGCATGGATCTCGCCATACCCAATAAAACCAAGATGCTCTCCTCTAAAGAAAGGAAGCCAATCTGGTGGTCCCCTGCCATAAACAAACTCTACAACAGAAGGAGTAAACTGATGTGGAATAAGGTGAAGTCCCAAGACTGGAATAACTCCCTTATCAGCCTCAACAGAAAGTTGAGATCCCTCATCAAATCATCTAAAGCTAGCTATGAAAATAGAATTGCAGCAGATAGTAAAGACAACCACAAGGCCTTCTATAGTTATGTAAAGAATCTCCACAGCAATACCCAGATTGGCTCTGAGCTACTGCACAATGGTACCTCTTATACTGTGCCAACAGATATTGCCAATATACTGGCTGTCAGATTCAGTGCCAATCTTACCCCTCTCTCCCCCCAAGGGACCAGTCGCAATACCAGCAGATTTCCTGGCACCCAGTATTACTGCTACACAGGTTAAAACAGCACTGTCCAAGGCTAAGAATATAGCTTCTATGGGACCTGACAATATCCCTGGCTGTGATCTAAATGAACTACAGAGTGAACTGGCACCTCACCTGTGTGCCCTGTTCAATCACAGCCTCACCTCAGGCTTTGCCCCTACAGAACGGCGCACTGCTACAGTCATCCATCTTCACAAAGGAGGAGTGACTACCCACCCTGGGAACTATCGCCCCCATTAGCCTGACAAGTCTGATATGCAAAGCTTTGTAATGCATCATTATGGACCTAATAAACAAGGATATAGAGAATCTCCAAACTCTGGATCCCACACAGTTTGGTTTTGTGAAGTGGTGATCATGCCTTCTCAACTTGGTCAACGTCTTTGATTCAGCCACAAGAGCTGCGGATGAAGGCAAGGTGGTTCATGCAGACTGCCTTGATTTGGCCAAGGCCTTTGACACCATTCCCACTCTCAGGAATCATAGAAAAACTCAATAAGCTAGGCATCAGCCCATATATCACTAAGTGGGTTGCAAACTGGCTCACAGGTACAATCCACAGTGTGAAAGTAGCTGACTCCAAGTCAGACTGCTGACCAGTCATGAGTGGAGTCCCACAGAGTTCAGTCCTGGGTCCTCTCCTGTTTGGTATCTACTTCTCTGAAGTCCAGGTCAACATGAAGGGACTCTGGCTGACAAATTTCGCAGACAATTGCAAGTTGGGAGCTATTATTAACTCCCCAGATGATTGACATCCTACAAAAAGGCCTCACTGAGACCAATGACTTGTGTCAGAACCATGGCCTTAAGCTCAATGCCAAAAAATGTTGTCATCCCCTTTGGAAAAAACCTGGTTCCCATGAATTACCACATCGATGGTAGTCTACTGAAAACAGAAGGCGTTATAAGAGATCTGGGGACACAGGTTGACAGCAACCTCTCTTCTGACCACCAGATTGCCACTGTGATCAGAAAGATCTTCTATGAGGTACATCTTATTACTAAGGATTTTGCATCCAGGAAGAAAGAGGTCAGTGTCTCCGAACACTCTTCCTTCATTAGGCCAATCATTGAGTACAATGCTCCATTTGGCATGTACCTCTCTAAATACCTGCAACAACTGGAGAGGCTGCAAAAGTACCTCACAAAGAGGATCCTAGGCCTTAAACATTTCTCCTATATGGACAGACAAAAAATCCAGCTATTGTCTTTCTCATATCGCCCACTTAGAGGTGATCTCTGCCTTACTTACAAAGCCATGTCTGACCCAGCTCTGTTAGAAATGCTACAGCTAAACAAATCCCAATCCCTCCACACCACACGCTCCAGACACCTCAACCTCATTATCACAATCAACAGAACATGCTGGAGGGACAGGTTCATAACCCAGATGCTGCCCATGCTATGGAATAGACTTCCCATACATGTCAAGCAGAGCACCTCACTGGCCCTCTTCAAGAGAAAGCTTGATGAATGGATGGGAAATAGAAAATTCACCCTAGGGATCACTCCAGTGGCTTTACTCGACAGAGGCACTGGGAACTAAGGTCAGGTGGCACGATGCCAGCATAATCCTATGGGCTAGGCATGTAAAGGCTCCAGGGCTATTAGCCTAATACACACCTATGAACCTATGAACTTATTACTAACCTTAATGTCTTGCTATACCTCATTTACCACAGCATGTTAACATAAGCAGGTTCCAGCTGATCTGCCTACCTTGCTTCATCAGGCCATGGCACCAGGTCACAGCACATCTGGGACCCAGGCCGGTAGTGCTCTCTCTACTGCTCCTGCACTACCTGCAGCATTAGGTAGTACCACCCCACAGGACAGGGACATCCCCCCCTCTGGGAGCAGTGGTAGAGGAGCAGTTGGAACCTGGGCGGAGCTGCTGGTTTGGTGCACAGGATGATCTACTAGAGTTTTGACTGCCACCTGGACCATATTGAGAATATGCTGGCCAACCTGGTAGGGCAACCTCACCCAATGCCCAGCCTCCACCACTGTCACCACTAGGGCAGTGAAAGAGAAGTGTAGACAGTCCCATGGGTGGGGATGTGAGTCACACCGCTGCCTTATGGAGGCACATGGGACTTAGATTCCACAACAACCTCCCTATCCAAAGTGTTCACCCCCCTCTTCTACCCCTATCTGCTGTCTTGTTTGTCTTGTCTGTCTGCAAATGCATCCTCACCTACCCAACTTACCTCCCCCACACATACCTATGTCCCTTCCCTAACATTACACTCTCACCTCAAAAAAAAAAAAAAAAAAATGGGCACCTGACCAAAAAAAAGAAAAAAAAAAGTATTGTTCCATATATAGTTCTCCATTTCACATACGTGTCCACTGAACACAATTTGGTCTGATTGGCTTAACAAAGCAGTTATGTTGAGAGGGGTGAGAATTCAAACTCACATACAAATTCTGTCAAAGTGCACACTTATTGCTGTGCAAGAAATGGATAGCTATGGTTCTTTCCTACACCCTTTCTGCACATCCCTACCTGTCTTTCACTATGTTTTTCCCCCTGCTTGCACCCCATTTCACCACATTCCTATCACCCCAGTTTTCTTTTCATTGTATTTTTTTAATTGCTATGCTGCAGGAGTGTACCTTGGACTCTGGTGCAATAATACACCACTAGAAAGCCAGGGACATAATAATGGATGTAAGTTAGGCCTGTGATAGCAGATAAATGTGCCCTTTTATCAGCAACATCTAGAAAGACACCAACTAAGGCATTAAAGGCAAAATACATGTTCAACTGGGACCCTGGTGCAGAAATACATCCATATAAAGCCATGCACATATTGATGAATGGAGAAAATGTGTCAAAGCCTGTATGTGTGAACATATATCTTGCAAATGCACCAGCTGTAGCAGTGACTCAGTAGCTCAGTTTGTTAAATGCCATGCAAACAGTGCATTTTGTCAAACACAGTCCTGGGCTCAAATCCAGTGGTGTGTAGCACTGGAGTTATAGCATTGTGAGGCCAGCAAATAATGAGTGTGTCATGTACTCTTTATCCACACAATGCATATCAAATGAAATGTCTGTATTTTGCTGATGGAAGTCACAGGCCTGCAGATATAAACACACACCACATATCCATATAGTAAAAGTATAAGTGCATAAAGTGTCACATCATGCATTAATATGCATTCACAGATAAATTTAACTCTGGTACTGCAAATGAGGACCACTAATAACAGAGTGCACCACACTATCCTTTCAATCTCACAATGCTGATTAACACAGCTATACACCTAATATACACATTTAAAGTACCCGCTTGTAACATGGACTGTCCTCAAGTATGCTCCAAATTACTACCAGACTGAAACACATGGCCTGACACTCACCCAAATGGTGGATATATTGCTATATTAATCCCCCATATTGCTCAAGGACACAACAAGCATGTGGCCTAGTACTATGTTAGTGATAACATTGCTTAGCATACTTACCTTAAACACATGCCTTAATTGGACTGGAAAAGGTAGCCTCACTCTGGCTCTGCCTGTACAACAAGGCTGACACAGTTCTCACAGTTACTCTTACAGCTTGCTGTCCTCTATGTCTATTAACTGCAGCAGTAGCTGCAGCCTGTAGCACACACATCTCTATGTAAAGGTTTCTGCTGCAGACCACCCCCTCTGTGATGAAGTAGTCTCCTCACCCCAGTAATGTCCAACATAACATATCATAAAGCACCCCTAATCTACATGAAGGCCTTATATATTGTTCTATGGTAGCATATGATTGGCTGATGATAGTGCAAATCACATGTGTTGGCTGCAATTAGCATTTCAGAGCCACAGATTGGTTAATAGGCAATCAACTGCTGAAGAGAAGCATGTTAAAAAGGCAAGCAGCTAGCTATGGGGAACAATTCTGTATGAGACTTTCCTCACACAGACCACATGTATGCAAAGTATTAACAATCAGCAGATATCAGCAGAGGAGTACTGCACTCCATCAGGTATGGAACCATCTTGTTTACATCAGGATGCAGATGTTGGACTATAATTACGGGGAATAGGGATTACAGCATTAAGCCTTTCTTAGAACTGTGATAATGATATGTCAATGATCTCCAGATTTGTTACACATGCAGAGGAATTGCAAGATATCAAGGGTGTAATGTATATTGTCAATGTGGCACACTGGACTCATGGAATTATCCTTTTACAGTGGTTGTGATAGCACACTGACATTTGTTTGGCACAATTTGTTTGACATATTAGCAGGGGGGGTTGCCCTTTGGGGACACACTACAATAGACTCCAGTGTCAGCTGTATGAACATACAGCAGTATCTGTCATGGCACACACAGGAATACCTGACTATTACTGGTATCCTAGTTGTATCCACATGCTTAGTTTGTTTGCACACTGTGGAATATATGTGTGATGAAGCAGTGGATATTGGCAGTCATTCTGTACTTGCTGTATCTCTACATAATGTACTTCCACGATTGTTATCCTGACTCTTTCAGGGAACATGTATGCCAGATGCTGTACAGCTTTCTCAGATGCAGAGAATGAGTTAATAGTGGAAGCGCTCCATCAACACCATTTAGTCCTACTGTCCAGGGGAGGCACAACTAGAAACAGCAAGAGGCATTGTGGGCTGACCTTGTCTGTGATGTCAATGTCACTGGTCATCAGGGCCGGACATATTAGCAGGTTTGACACCATACAATGGACAAAATCAATGCTGCAATCAGAAGAGCAGGAAATGTAGCTAGGGATAGTGGCACCACAGGTGGAGGCCCTGCAGTGGAATAAACTCTCACAGCCACCGAGGAATTCCTGAAAAATCTAGGCACACACAACAGCTCCCAGGCATCCATCATACCCTACATCATGGATGTGGGTGCCACAGTGTCCGTGGCAGAGAAATGTGCAGGTAAGCTTGGTTTGATCAGCATTGTAATACTGTAGCATTCAGTGTGTCAGGATGTACCTAGTCTTATATGGGTGTCAGGTCTGTCTGCTTTTGGGGAGGGGAGAAGGGTTTCACTGCAGTTTGACTGTCATGCTCAGATTTTGACCAATATACCAATTTACATAGTAACTACTGTAAATGTGAGATATATGGACATACTACCTTGTGGTGGTGGGACATGCAGTGGTACTGACATTACCTCTACTTTAACTTTTCACAGGTCCTTCAGGTATTGGCCAAGCCCGTGATCCTGCTCCTGGAAAGCATGACACTGTTTTGTTTTAGATGTTGGTTTACCGCATTGTAATCCATAGACTGTCATCCCTGGCCTGATGCCTTCATTGCTGTACTGTCAGCATGATTGCCAACTGCACAGATATATTCTGACTGTACACATGTTAGACTCATACCTATGCCTTGTGGGTGTGACCACACTGACAGATGTGATGATATTGTCAGGACACTACAGTGTCTCATGTGTCAACTGTGCAGGGTCTACACAAATGTCAACAGTGTACCTCACTGTTGCTGATGAAATTGCAGTGTGATGAGATGTCATTTTCAAGTAACTACAACTGTTAGTGGGAAGAGTACTGTCCTCATGTCCTACTTTATGAGGTTGGGATTTCAACAGGTCTTTCATATTGACAACAGTGTATAGAGCCTTACATATATCATAACATAGTGCTGCAGAGCATAATAGTGCATGTATTAATGTACTGCTTTTTCTTTTCTTATCACAGGTGATCATGGGGGGTGGGGTTGGTCTCTGTCTCCTACACAACCTGATGTCAGTGTCTACTCAGACTGTGATGATGATGGTGGCCACAGTGTGGCACAGGTGGGGGGGGGGGGTTTGGGGCTGAATCTGTCCCAGAGGTTGACATCCCTCTTCTGTCCTCATTGTCACTGCACACAGTTAGTATGCCCACACATATCCTGTCCTTGAATGCCACAGATATTGGACAGTCAGAGAGTGGGGACACTGAACAGGAAAGTGTGGTGACTATGGCTCCAGTGAGTGTAGACACTGGCCATATCCAGAGGCTTGGCAAGGTGCCACACAGTTGGATTGACAGTGGAGCTTGTAGGAGGCCTGCTGTCTGTCCACCACCTGTTGCAGGTCTCACATCATGGGTCACTCAGCGCATGTTTCAGGCTGTCATGGAGGATGTAGATCAGCAACCCCATCTGCTGAGAGTCCATGTAGCCATGCACAATCACTCTCCTGTAGTGGCAGTAAATCCACCACTACAGAGGGGAGTGTGGTGTCCACACCATGATGTGGTAAGCCATGGGCTCATGGTCCTGGCTGTTTCCATGGGGACATGGTCCCAGCAGGCAGCAGCCACTATCAGGTACTAGCACTGCTTCTGACTGAGGGCATGGAGGTGCCAGAGACAGTGAACCGTCAACTCTACCATATACGGTCCAAAGCTGTCCAACATACACACATGTAGGGCTAGCACTGAGCTTGACTGCACAAGCACACACACACACACACACACACACACACACACACACACACACACACACACACACACACACACACACACACACACCACTGTCAAATGCAGGTCACCTACAGACACACATGGCATGTTTCCATGGTCCATCTTACCAGCTTCCCTTTCTGACTCACATATATGCTGTCAACCGTGTGGGTCAGCGTAGACCTCCTGCACCCCCATACAACACCCTGTGCAAGTGATGATACCTGTGACACATCCCTGTCATCCTCACCAGCGATGCAGGGAAAAGAAGCTATGTGTCTGATGCACTGGGTAACTATATTAGTTTACATGTACTTGTGTAATGCAGTGTTGATTTGCCATGCCACTAGTAGTGGTTAATGGTAGATACAGTATTCTGGTATTTGTCATGAGTACACCACACACTTTTTGTGTACCTTATGTTGTATGATGTTGCAATGGCTGTATAGTTGCACAATGACAGGTGTGCCATGGACCTGTTTATGTTTCTTTTTCAGGAGTCTGTTAGGATAACCTAATGATACAGAGCAGTAATAAAGCAGCACAGGATGGCATGTCAGCACAGTAGAAATATGTCTTCAGTATGGTACAGTGCTATAAGTGCATGGCTCCATAGGTTCATATGTGTATAACTAGCTAAAATGACAATGGCAGCATTCAGTGTATATATGCATCCCTAATCCCTGAACAGGTCTGCTACCCTTGATATGTGTCACCAGAGTTTTGGAAACTCACACATCTACAAGCTGTGGTGATGGAGATGACCCATCTACTAATATCCTGTGTCCAGTGCAAACAGTTACCTGACACCAGTTATGACTGTCATGTTCTGCATCCCATTTTGTAACCTGCACATGATGTGTGTCACAGAAGATGTGTGCTCCACATCCATGGGGGGAGGGGCCGTTTCATGTAGGGTGTACAGTCTGTGTTATATACCTGTCTCTCCAGCATGTACTAAGTATACTACAGTCATGTTGTAGGTGTGTAGAACAGGTGAGACATATGTTAATCCTGTCATGGATATGAGGGAGATGCACAATGGGATCCAACACCTCCCTGTATGGAGCCATATACATCCCCTGTAAAGCATTTGTGAGATAGACTACACATGTAAGGTCATGACACAGACTCCCTAGAACATGATATCTACACTGTGTATTGGTGTACCATGGAACCTGTGTGGCTGCTACAGTTGTAGGATATGCCTGTGTAGTGACATAGCAAGGGTGCCATTACACACAATGATAGGTGTGATGACTGCCACATTCCATATAGCAGTGACCATCTGGGAGATACATCCCAAACCTGTTGGTATAGGTTATGCAACAGTGAATGCATCCCCACATCTTACTGACCAGTAAAAGTCAAAGGCTGTATTGCTCTCAGTGTCTATAACTCCATGTGTAATGGCTCAACTGTGTGTGGTATGTGAACACTACAATATTTTGCATGGGTGGACGATTTCCCACAGGATAGTATTGTGCAGTCATTGACAGTCTTTGCAGTGGCTCAGAGAACAACTGACTGTGCCTTAGGCCATCCTGGATAACTGTTGGTTCTGTGTGGTATTATGTGACAGTTCCCAGTATGGAATCACATGCTAATGTACTCAGTCAGAGGTCACTGACAGTGGCTGTGACTGCAGAAAGGGAATAGGTAGACGGGATATACCAAGAATGGAGGCTGGTGATCTCCACTGGTGACTGGCGTCATTGCAGCATAGGTCTCCCAACGCTATCTTTCAGAGTATGACCATCAGACACTTGCCTATCCACCAGCTGACATAACACTCCATACATTATGTACACAGTTTACAACAAGGCCTGCTGGCCTAATATTGTCATACACCTTGACAGGCTATGGTCAGTGGAGTGAGACATATGTCTGACTTCCATTCGATACTGTAACAATCAATGGGCTCCACTGGTTACAGTCAGTAGGTATGATCTGGCCTTGAGCAAAACTGACAGCGTTTGGTCCAGTGTCAGTTGGTGTATGACAGTGTTAGTGCTTGTATCCATGCTAAATCCTTCCATGGCATTTCAGGTGACCTGACTCAGAGATCTGGGGATACCGCTTGGCACTACATGCTAGTTGTCCTCTGTGCAAGTAAGTACTTCCATTACTTCCAGCATGTTGCAAGAAGAGAGTCATGCAAGGGTCTGTACAGAGCACAGACAAATATGTTAGGGAAGTGTACACACTGTGTTGTTTAGTCATGCTGCATCTCACTTGCCCAAAGGATGGTCCAGGTCCTTACCTTCAATGCCATGCAACACTGCCATGACATGCCCACACAGGGAACCAATGTATTGCATCATATGTTTACCAAAATGGGTGACTAGTACAGCACACCCTCAATGCGAGGTCCTCCCTGGTGGGATCTGGCCACAAACCAGTCTCATTAGAACTACTGACACATACTCCCCTTTCAGACAATACAGACATATATGTCAAGAAAGCCATTTTTTACCTCCAATGGGATGGTTGACTTAGCATGACAGCACCTCCCCCTTCAGATGGGGAAAGGCAAGTATGCAGAGCTCTACACCCATGCATTATGTCAGCAGCATTACAACTGCATGAACTCAGCTGTTCAATGGGGATCATCTGCAATGAGTGTCATTGTCGCCCGTGACATATAAACTACTCAGCAGTGATCTGTGCCTTACATACAGGGCAATGTGTAATCCTACTTGATTGCATATGCTACCTATCTGTAGGAGGCATAGTAGATGGATAACTCACTAACAACATTAACCTTGTATGTGATGTTAGTACTACATGCTTGTGGGGGAGATTTGTCTATCAAACTTAAACACACCCTTGAAACAGAACCCTATGCTTGATGACATCAGCAGGCCTTGTTGTGGTCAGTCCTTTGGGGGAGGGCCACATCACACTATACAAATAAAATACTGCAAAACCCTAGCTATTTCTAAGTTACCAAAGTGATCATATTTATGCCATATGGACACAAACACACACACACACACACACACACACACACACACACACACACACACACACACACACACACACACCAAGTAGCTTGAAGTAAGATTAGAACCCTACCTATCTAGTCTAACACGCTATAGATCACAGCACTTATTGCATGCAATACAGCTTAAATCTGATGCCAAAAAGTGCATAACTATTGCAGGTGGACAGTCCATGAGGGCATGGAAGGGGTATACACACACATGCACCAAGTAGCCTGGAGTGAGATTAGAACCCCTACTTATATAGTCTTACAGACTATAGGTCACAGCATTTATTGCATTAGCCATAGCTTAAGTCTGATGATATATTGTCAGCTGGTAGTCTTAAGGTGGATGACATCATCAGGCTCTGTAGAAGAGGGCAGGTTGGAAGCCAGCAGCAAGTTACAGGGCCAAAAAGGTGCATAACCATTGCAGGTGGATAGCCCATGTGTTCATGGCAGTTCTTTTGCAGATGTATACACATGCATGTACACATGCAACAAGTAGTCTGGAGTGAGATTAAAACTCCTACCTATATAGTCTTATATACTATAGATCACAGCATTTATCACACATGGCACACGTTAAGTCTGTTGTATATGTGAATGCAGGCACAGTACTTGTGAAAACACCAACATAATAATACCTCACATACATACCGCGGTGGTGGTGCTGCGGTAGCATTGTCGCCTCACAGTAAGACACTGACCGGTTCGACTCTCAGCTAGATCTTCTGCGTGGAGACATGCGTCAATGGGCGTACCTTTGTTGAAGGTTGTGCGTTAGGGCTGGCAACTCAGCACGTAAAAATCAACTGCCAATCATTAGCTGACCGGAGTTCCGCTGTGGCGACCCCTAACCAGGAAAAGGTGAAGGATACAACAACATGCAAAAGATGTGACTACTTCCAGATTAGAACCATAAACACCATCACACATTCTAAATTCCCTAGTCAACTGAGCCACACAGGCTTCCAGACAAAGAGGGGACAGCCATTACATAATCAACAGCATAAATATGTATGTTGTTATTCCTGCATTACGTGTGACATACAATGTGTGAATGAGTTCTGTGTTACAGCCCTGAGATTGCCTGGTCTGCTGTTATACCATTGCTGACTTACTGCTAAAGCAGTTATATGGGAACACTGCTGTGTTGGGGGTGAAGGAACAACAACACATGATCTGCTGGGATAGACAGTAATCCAAATATCACGTGACCCAACACTTTAACATCTCCCTTGACTGATGTAGTGAATATTCCAACCATGAAGCCTAGTGATTATTATGGAACACATACTATTGGACTGGGTATCTGTAGTCCCATGTGGATGTTACTTCTGTCTACATAGCCCACTATATTTCCTTGCATAAATGCAGCATATCCATACATATGTTACCATATTATAGTAATACTTACAAGTAGTGTGTAGATTAGAGACTTAGCTTGCGAATGATAGAACTGTAGTTCAGGGCCGACTCTGTGTGATGGAAGCAGTACACAGAAAAATAGATGGATATGTACAGATTGTGTGAGTTGCCTGGTAACAACAATTTTACTAGATGTATGTGAGTAGGAGTAAGGTGTCAGTCTCTAGGGCCCTAGGTTGTCAGTGAATGTGCTATGCGTTGTCTCTTAGCCAAAGTCAGGGCATACTGGGCACATCTACATCTTTCTACAGGGACATCATCAGGTGGTTCCTCCTCCAAGTCCTCCTGTGACTGTGGCTGTGGTGACCTAGGTAGTGGGGGGGCTTTGTATCCCTTCCCTTTGCTGATCCTGCCGCAGCTGTTTCTGCAGGATCATATTCTGTAGCATGGCACATACTGTGAACATATGTGCACATGTGGCTGGAGAGTACTGCAGGGCTTCAATAGATGTATTGAGACACCAATGCCATGACTTCAGAAGCCCAGGCACACTCTCTATGATGTTTCTAGTTTGTGTATGTGCCTCATTATGGCATTCATCCATGGGTGTGTGCATTTCTGATGGGTGTCATCATCCAAGGTTCCAGTACATAGCCAGCATCCCCCAGTAAATGGGCATGTGGGATGTCCCCCTGAGCAAACATCTGGTATCACTGTGATGCATGCCAGATATGGGAGCCAGGGTTGCCAGTGCCCACATTCATGATAATGCCCTGGGCATTGCACATGGCCTGGCAGTTGATGGAGTGGTACCCCTTGTAGTTGCTTTAGATTCTACCCTCCTCACTGGGTGGTGACTTGATGTATACATGAGTGCAATTTATGACATCCAGTACCTCAGGGTAGTGTGCTACATGGGAGAAGTGTTGAATATTGCTGGCCCTCACCTCAGGGTGAGGGGAAAAGAAATGTGCTCACTGGAAAGTGGTAACATGGCATCCAGGAACTGGTGGAGTACCCTGGTAGCAGATGTCTGTGAGACCCCCATCATGTCCCCAGTTGGTCTTTGGAAAGTACCTGTAGCTAGTATCTTAAGGGCTACACATACCTTTGTTTCCATTGATATGTGTTTCCCTCTGTTGGCGCTGGGTTTGAGTTGAGTGTGGCAGAGCTCAGTGAGTTCTTGTAGTATGTACCTATCGACCCTTTAGCCCTCTACAATCTCCAGATAATGTTGCTCCTGGAAGGTTACCCTGGGCCTGAACACTCTTCTCATTCTCTGTCTAGGCCTATTGTCAGCAGCAGCAGCACTGACCTCAGAATCTAGCACATACAGATGTAGCAGACCTGCAGCTGCCCCTAACATTCTTTCAGTTAAAATTCAAAAGTCTGTACTCCAGTGGTGCAGAGTATGGGGGGAAAATCAGACTGTAGGGTGTATGCACACTTTATAGTGCTCTGCTGTAGGTGCTGGCTGTGTGATTGGCTACCTATGATGCATTACACCTGCCTAGTATATCATTAACATCATTTAATGGCCCTAGTTTAAGTTAAGGGGTCAAAACTAATTAATATATCATTGGCTTTTAGATACACTCAGCACTGGTGTGCGCCACACAAATGTGTGCACTGCAGGTAAACAAAGCTTAGCATTTAGTGTACACACACCCCCAGGATTCCACACTCAGCATAACAGCACACTGTACAAACACACGCAAACACGTACCCCTTAGTTAAACAAAGCTTAGAAGATAGTGCGCACACACCCCTGAAAAGACATTCTCAGCACATTGGTGCACCACACAAACAGGTGCAGCTGAGCTAAAATAAGCTTAGAAGTCATTGGACACCCCCCTGATGTCAGCTACCTACTATTTAAACACCTACATAGTTCTCTGCCTACACAAAGGGGATATTTAGACATGATTAACCCTTTATGCTATTCAGTAGCTGTACCTCTTTTGCATAAGGATCCATACTCACAGCCTGAAAACTACATGCTTCCTAGCCCTACCACATTAGCAACAGCACCAATGCACCATTGTAGATACTCCATGCAAGGTCCTGTAATGCATTTCATAATATTAATTTTGTTTTTTCCAATTTTCTCTTTTTATAAAGCAGGTTTGTGCACTGTGGCATGCCATGCAAACATGCCCAGATTATTAAAAAAATAAAATGAATTTAACTTGTTTCCTTTAATCTTTAAAACATACAGGAGGATAGTTTTCTTCATATCTCTATGTGGTATGCCATTTCTGTCCATATATCTAAATTTTTACAGCCTTTTATGTCTGTCTAAACTTCTGTACACGGAATTTTTCCATGTATACTATGGACACTAACACGGGGTCTGAAATCTAAGTATCTGCTTGCTGGGTCACTTTACCTGACTCATTTACATGAGATTCACCTGCTTATGAGGTAATTTACATGCCATGGAACTTCTTGTGTTGGTGTGCGTGTGTGTGCGTGTGTGTGTGTGTGTGTGTGTGTGTGTGTGTGTGTGTGTGCCACATAGTGTTTACTGAAACTAAAACCCGCTTACTTTCATGTAATTAGCACAGTGCAATGCCAACATGGTAAAAAACACTGTGTAGGCTTTATTAAAATTCCTCCTACATCTATCACATCTGACAGCAGTAGCGTTAGCTAAATTGTTATTTGCATATGAGAAAAATAGCTGACCATTATTTTTTTTTTCTCCTTGCAGCCACAGATGACTCTGAATCACAGTTTCTCACCATTGCAGTAACTGATCTTATGTAGGTAATTTCCATGAGCAGTGAGAACATGATACTGAAAGTAACAACTCAATAATATTTTACTTATACCATACATAATCTTCACATACATGTGTATGCCACATTATCATTTGCTTTGTCTATTTCACACTCCACTATTCTACCTTTCTCTTGCTCTTTTACTAATACATGTTATAACTTCTTTAACAATGACTATCCTCTCTTCTAGAATATTCACTTTTAGGCCATGCTTATTATTATTCTTTCAACTCTCTTCTACAGTATTTTCATTAAGCAATAATCCATGATTGTGTGGGTATATCAGGACTTATGTTCCCATGATGGCCCAGTACATCAGTGAAGTGCAGGAGAAGTAATGGAGAAAACAATCTTCATTGCTGTTTTTTTCTATTTTTTTAACCACCATGATTTTATGGTGAACAGTCCAGAAATACAAGGCAAACATACCTCTCAGGTCTCCATATTTTCACAGAATGCCAGATTTTTAACTCAGAATGTCAGTCTGTTTCTCATAAAATGTATGGTTATCTATCAAATCACTGGGATAATCTGAGGAATGAAATCACAAAATAATGGCATACATTGGAGTTTTAGACTTCATATCCTTTAGGAAATGCATTTTAACACCAACATTATTATTCTAGCTACTTTTCAAGTTTATAAGTGCAATATTTAAAATATGTCCCTATTTTTGCCGCCCCCCCCCCCAATTATATCAGACCCTGTCCTTATTTCTTGGATTAAGAGGTTGAGAAGTATGAAGGAAAATCAGGTACATTTCTGATTCTTTAGTTTTGTAGAACATACTTGATTTTTCTTGATTTTACCTGTACCTCAGCATATACCAATACAATGTGTGGCTGCACAAGGGAACTTCAGTGGCTGACTTTTTTCTATTGGTATGTGCTCAGTTTACAATGGCATGCTGGTTGGGTTGTCTAATCAGTGTGCTCATTCTTAAATAATAGTCAGCAGTCATTGTATAATATAGCAATAACTGAAGACATCTGTGTGGTATATTGAAGATTCACCCATGACTGGCAAAGCCCGAGTAATTAAATAAAGCCAACTGTGGCTAAATCTTCACTATGCCACACCATGGAGTTGGTTATTACTATTACACAATGACCTTATTTGAGAAAACAAAATACTTATTTTTCTTAAATAATGTCTTTGAATAATGGCACCATGATGCCCTTCCAAGTTTTCTCCGGTATCCTGGGGCTTTCCTGATGTAATGAACATGCGTATGGGACGTGATTTCCCACCTTACACAGTACATCAGTACTGTATAAAGGAAACAATGGAAAAAGGAAAATCTCCATTCCTTTTTTTTTTGTTTTTAGTTAAGAAAAAAGAAACTGGGAGACTTTTCATGTTCGGGAGGGATGGGGTAGAGAAAATAAAAAGATTATCATGTACATTTCATAACATACCTGATTATTCTTTTATTTTTCTCTGTGCCATCTCCCTCTTTCATTTGAGGTCTTCTTCTGCTGGCTTTTTCCCGGTTAGGGGTCGCCACAGTAGATCACCTGTCCACTCATGATTGGCAGTGGAGTTTTACTGTGTTGAGTTGCCAGCCCAGCGCCCAACCTTCCACGGAAGGCACACACACACACACACACACACACACTCATACTCACGCCTAGGGCCAATTTAGAGTATCCAATCCACCTACAGCATGTCTTTAGGATGTGGGAGGAAACCAGAGCACCTGGAGGAAACCCACGTGACCACAGGGAGGACATGCAGACTCCGCACAGAAGGCACCCCAGCCGAGGATCAAACTAGAGAACCTCTTGCTGTGAGGTGGCAATGCAAACCGCTGCACCACCGTGGCCGCCCTTTCATTTGAGGTCTTCAGTTTTGTAAATTTACTTAAAAAAAGAAAGAAAAGTAAAATTTTATTGGATATACTTATGTAAAAAAGCCTGGGCGACCGGACATTTTTCCATTCCTATATTCTCAGATTTACAATGGGCATGCTGGTTGGGCTGACCAATCAGCATGCTCCTTTTTGTATATTAATGGCCAGTCATTGTATAATAATTACTTTACAATCCACATCACACAAAATAATATGGCTCCATTTATTAATCCCTCACTTATACCCATTCTTCCAAATAAAGATTGCAATACTTTCACATACTTTTTCATTATTTACACTTGTATTCGACCTTTCATTTACTATTTGAACAAATAGCACTTTATTATGCTTCTCTATTTGTCTATAAAATAAATAATCCAGACAATCTAGGGCCAGTATTTTCTCAACATTCACATTCTTCAGTCTTTCCTGTAATTATTTTCCCTGTCACATGCTTTTCTAATTTGTCATGTTTTTCTTCCTGCAATTTCGGAATACTCTGTCCCTCTAAAACTACTAACACTTCCTTGTGATATTTTTACATAACACACTCTACACATTATAGCATTTTCTAATCTTAATTTACATCTTTGTCTAATAATACATATTTTTTTATTTTCTTATTTTTTAACACACTTCTACAGCAATGGTGTCACCTCCAGCTTGTTTCCTTTTAACATAGAACTCTAAAATTGAGTTACACGCTTCATTATTTCTCTGCTTATTTAAGATAATTCTCTTTCTTTAATATATCTGTATCATTCTTCTCCAATAAATCTTCTCACACCTTCATTAGCTGTCCACACACTCTTTTTTTTACTTTCTCTGAACCACATTGCTTTCACTTCTAGATAAAAATTTTATAGTTCTCTTTAAAAACCAACCAAACTTCTGACCAACAGGTATAAAATGACATCATACCTTTATGATCCCATAATCTTATTAGCGTGTGTTTCATATCACTCCCTCTATGCAGACATCCACTAATAATTCAATACATTTTCCTTCCTTAATCACTTCTGTATTTTCACCAAATGCCCCTGTGACACCCATGCACTGGTCTAGTAATCAAGGAGCCTCAGTCCTCTCCACTAGCACCAGTGAGGGGCATGCACGTTG
Organism: Protopterus annectens; assembly: GCF_019279795.1. Taxonomy (NCBI): domain Eukaryota; kingdom Metazoa; phylum Chordata; order Ceratodontiformes; family Protopteridae; genus Protopterus; species Protopterus annectens. The sequence goes on along the minus strand of NC_056725.1, from coordinate 273,048,862 downwards.
AGAGGATAAGTACACACATAGTAAAGTACAATTTGGCTGAATAGCACACAGAGATCACAGTCAGTCTGGGGCTGGTTTCTCCCTTTCTCTACAGATCCCCAATAAGACTCCTCACTGGCACAGCTATAGGGTTAAGATCTGAGCTCAGTGGTCAAGCCAAAACTTCCAGCACCCTCTCTGTCCAACCAGTGCTTCATGTCCCTGCCCAAGTAGCTGACACACACACTTTGAAATTTGATTTATATGCAAACACACAGACACTCCTGGAGAAGGTTGGCACAGGTTCACTAGCTATGCCCCTTCTGCCCAGACTATAAGGTAGTAATCACAGCCACCAACCATGCTATCAGCTGCTATAAGGCCCTTCCCAAAGGTTGACCAATTCTACTGTGTAATGTTACTATTATCCAAATGGTAAGTGCGACCAAACTTTTAAGGCTATATAGGAGTTGCATATACAGTGTCATCAAATACATATGCAAGTACTCTAAACCAGCCACAATTAAAAGGTTTAAATATATTTAATAATTAATAATAAAAACACAAGACAATACCCAATAACTCAACACAGTGACAACAGAGTTCAGAATCACAGGATATATTTTAAAACAACATGCAGGACAGTCTCACATAAATACAGAAAGCATCTAGACTGATCTTACTATTTTACTATCTCTAAGAGAGATAATATGATCTAAGTCTTACTTACAGAGCAAGGCAAATATAGATGAGAAGTGGTGAAGATGGATGTGTTCAAATCCAAGACAAGAGATATTTCTTAAATTGCTATCAAACATTACTGCTGGGTTATCTCAGATTACATCATTCTTTTTTACCTTGGCCTTTAGTTTCTTGGCTAACAGATACCAACAGAATTTAACATTTCTCTGTGAAAAATAGTTATATCTTAGAAGCTTGCCTAGAACTGGAAGTTGTAAAACAGTTACAAACTTTTACATTTGAAACCTGTAATTATTTCTGTTTCCAGACAATAGGAAAACCAACAACTCTAGACATTGTGTATGCTCTGAGCTGAAATAAAGATAACAGAATCGTAAACACTTTCTACTTATTGTTTTGAGGTTTTGCAAGTTTACTCTGCATGTTCCAGCCTTTACCATCAAAACATACATTTGCATAGGCATATAGTTCATATACATTTTTGGTCTTTTCCAGTAGGCTACACTGTGGTTACATTCTTGAAGCTCAGCACATAACATACAGTTTAACATAACATAGTTTTCTTATATTTTTAAGACAAGCATACAAGCCATATTACTATTCACAAATAACATAGAATTATTTACAAACTTCCAGCTAACTGGGCTGGCAGCCTTCACAATCCCCCTCCCCCCATGAGAATGTAAGCTAGTTTTTCAAGTGACCCTTGAGAAATGTTGCTTGACAGGGTTGAGACTATCTGGAAATACCTTACCCCATTCCCAGTCTTGAGAGCCCGTCTGCATTGGCATTGCTAACCCCACTGTGGTGGTGCACTGTCATATCATATACTTGCAACCCTAGGCTCCACCTTAGTAAATTGGCATTTTGCTGACTGGCTCGATGTAACCATGTTAGGGGATTGTGGTCTATAGACAGTGAATTTCCTTTCATACAGATAAGGCTGAAGTTTTTGCAGTGCCCACACTATGGCTAGATACTCCTTTCCTACAGCTGCATAGCATTCCTCCCTGGGTTGGAGCCTATGACTGAGATAAATCACTGGGTGCTCTTCTCCCTCTGAAGAAATCTGGCTAAGTACAGCCTGCATCCCATTGTTTGAAGCATCCACCTGCACAGCAAATTCTTTGCTGTAATCTGGACTGGCTAACACAGGAGGTCCTCTCAAAGCTTCTTTAAGCTTCTGGAATACCTGCTCACATGCCCGGGTCCACACTAACTTATCTGTTCTGTTTTTTCTTGTGAGGTCAGTGAGGGGAGCAGCTATGGTACTATAACTGGGGATGCACTTTCTGCAGTAAACTGCTGTCCCTAAAAATCCACTCACATGCTTTTTGGTAACAGGTGCAGGCCATGCCTGAATGGTTTCTACTTTGTAAGGTTTTGGCCTGATCTTACCACTCCCCACTCTATGTCCCAGGTAGGAGACCTCTGCCATACCCACCTGTCATTTGCTGGGCTTAATGTTCAACCCTGCCCTCTGTAGTCTGCCCAGCACCTCCCTGACATGCTGAAGGTGCTCTTGCCAAGAATGGCTTGTAGATGGCAATATCATCTAGGTAAGCAAAGGCAACATCTCCAGCTTCTGCTAGGATATGACCTACAAGCCTCTGGAAAGTCAATGGTGCATTTTTCATCCCAAAGGGCATCTTTGTGAACTCATAGAAGCCAAAAGGAGTCACAAAGGCTGACCTCTCTCTAGCACTGGGAGTCAAGTGCACTTGCCAGTAATCCTTGGTAAGGTCAATGGTGGTAAGTTATATAGACCTACCCAGCTGCTCTAGGGCTTCATCTGTCCTAGGCATGGGGTATGCATCTGACTCTGTGTGACTAATTTCCTATAGTCCATACAGAATCCAGTGCTGCCATCCTTCTTTGGTACCAGCACCACTGAGGAGGCCCAGGGACTGCTGGACTCCTGAATTACCCCAAGTTCCAACATTTCCTGTATCTCCTCCCACAGAGTTTGTTTGACTCTCTCAGGCACCCTATAAGGGGCCTGCTTAGTAGGCCTTTGTGGACCTGTATCCACATCGTGTTGCACCAGGTGGACACACCCTGGTTTCCCAGGGAACATGTCCCCAAACTCCTGCAACACTTCTCGGATTTCTCAAACCTGGGTAGGGAATAACTGCTGGAACATTGCTACCCCTTCCACTGAGGTTTCAGTCTGCACCTCACTGAGATCAGTCACTAGATCCTACTCAGACTCTTCCTACAATCCACTGCAAATACTCAACACAAGGGCCTCCCTATCATGGTAAGGTTTCACCATATTAGCATGGTACAATTTGTGCCCCTGCCTCCTGCCTAGCAGTTCTACCATGTAGTCAACACCACTGACCTTCCTTACCACCTTGTAGGGTCCCTGCCAAGCTACCTGCAGCTTGTTGTGTCTAACAGGGCTGAGAACCATTACTGGCTGCCCTACAGCATACTCTCTAGCTCGAGCATTCCTGTCATACCAGACCTTTTTCTGCTGTTGGGCTTCTGCCAGGATATCCTGGGACAAGCCCATGAGTTCCCTGAGCCTTGTCCAGAGGTTTAGGACATATGCCATAACAGACTCCTTGTGGGATTTACACTCACCCTCCCACTCATCTCAAATTAAATCTAGAGGTCCCCTCACCTTATGCCCATACAACAACTCAAAGGATGAAAAACCTGAGGATTCCTGGGGAACCTCTCTGTAAGCAAACAACAGATGGGGAAAATATTTGTCCCAATCCCTCTTAAACTGGTCTGCAAATGCCTGTAGCATTGTCTTGAGTGCAGAGTTTAACATCTCAACAAGACCATTAGTCTAGGGATAGTAGGGTTGGTCTTTAGGTACTTCACCCCACAGTACTTCCACAGATAAGTCAGCAGATCTGACATGAAATTGCAACCTCTGTTAGTCAGTATTTTTCCTGGGAAACCTACCCTGCTGAAAATATGTAACAAAGCATTTTCCACCTTTTCTGCCTCAATGGAGGACAGAGCCACTGCCTCGGGGTATCTGGTAGAAAAATCTACTACTACTACTAGGATATCATTTTTCCCTGTGGAACCTGGGGTTCTCAGAGGCCCCGCAATATCCATAGCTACCTTCTGAAATGGCTCCTCACTCACAGGTAAAGGCATCAAAGGAGCTTTCACATTGTCTCCTGCATTGCCTACCTTTTGGCACTGCTCACAGGTCCCATAGTATCCTGTTACATCTCTGGAAATCGCAGGCCAATAGAAGTTCTGCATAAAACATCTCTTTATATGTTTTATGCCCATATGATCAGCAAACGGAATATCATGGGCTATGGTTAGAAGTATCAGATGGTAGTCTCTGGGCACTACCAACTACTGTATTCTCTCACACTCCAGCCCTCCCTCAGAGGTCCACTCTCTGTACAGTAACCCTTTGTCCCAGTATACAGATTCTGCCTTCCCTTCCCTTGAGAATCAGGTGTCTCACTAGCTACCTCTCTCAGGCCTCATAATGTAGGATCTGAGAGATGAGCCTGTCTCAACTCTCTCTTTGTAATACTTCCCAGCTCCCCCTTCTACAGGAAGTCTGGTATCCTCTGACAGTGGTGCTTCACAGCAGCCTGGGTACTACTACTCAACTCTGCCCTTGCAGTCATTCTGTCCAAGGAAACATCAGTACCCACAAGCAGCTGTGGCTTACATTCAGTTTCACCACTACAGGGTAGCTCCCTTACATGTGTAACCACCTCACCAGTCCTGGCTGCAAGTGTGTGGTCTGTCTGGATCTCCCCCAGGATAACAGACCCGCATGCTTGTCTCCAAGCCTGACTGTGTGTAACTGTATTAAAAACATGGTACTGCATTATCAAAATCATTCCTTATCAGAACATCTGCAGGGTGGTAGTTTGGTAACATTGTTGTCTCAATACAAGCACTTACCAGCTCTCCCACCTATGTTCCCCACGTTGCCTCTGTGGACATCTATGTGCTACATGGCCCCACTGGTTGCATTTAAAACATTTAACCCTAGGTCCTGGATGTGTACCTCGACTACTGGCTTCCCCTGCTACTGGCAGACTCTGTTCGGGCAGTCTGGGCTGGCACCATGGGTTCCCTGAAACCCATGAGCAGCACTGGGTGTCAATTTCCTGTGCAGTCATGCCCTGCATGCTAGGTATAGGTCTGCTTTCTTCCCCAACTTATCTACAGTAAGGCATTGTCTATCAGCTAACCAGATCCTCATGTCCTCAGGCCTTTTAATAATTAATAATAAAAGCACAAGACAATACTCAATAACTCAACACAGTAACAACAGAGTTCAGAATCACAGGAGATATTTTAAAACAACATGCAGGACAGTATCACATAAATACAGAAAACATCTAGACTGATCTTACTATTTTCCTATCTATCTCTAACAGAGATACTATTATCTAAGTCTTACATACAGAGCAAGGCAAATACAGATGAGAACTTGAGAAGTGCTGAAGATGGATGTGTTCAGATCCAAGACAAGATACAAAATGCACAGATTCACTCTCTGAGATAGTTCTTAAATTACTATCAAACATTACTGCTGAGTTATCTCAGATTACATCATTCTTTTTTACCTTTGCCTTCAGTTCCCAGGCTACCAGATACCAAGAGAATTCAACATTTCTCTGTGAAAAATGCTTATCTCTTAGAACCTTGCCTAGAACTGGAAGTTATAAAATAGTTACACACTGTTACATTTGAAACCTGTAATTATTTCTGTTTCCAGACAAAGGGAAAACCTACAACTCTAGACATCTGAGGAAGTTCTGGGATGAACGAAAGCGCTCAACAATGTATTTTACTTTGTTGTTTTATTAAAGTATTTTAACCAAAGTATTTTCTGCCTGACCCTGTTGCCTGCTTCTGCCAACTATGGCACCTTATGGATTACTTGTATGGTTTTTGGGTCAGATTTGTATTGTACGTTTTCTGGTTACTAATATTTCCTAATGTACGCAGACACATCTGTCCTGTCCTATATACTCATATGACCATATAGTGCTATAATTGCATACCCTATCTCTGACTTCTGCACTCATAATCTATAAATGCCCTGATGCTTCTATAAAATTTATAACTTGTATATCTTCATTGGCACTCAGAATGGATTACTCCTGAGCATTCTTCTAAACCAGACATTCACGCTATCTTTTTTGACCATTTAATAAGTCAAATGGTGATGCCTACAGTTCAGTTAAATATCAAATATTAAGTAAAAATATAAATCTGTTTGCATTCCACAATCCAAATATACACACCAATAACTGAAAACTATTCTTGGCCTCAATCAATAAACTGTTGAATCAAGAATATGCTACACAGCCAACAACAAACACACAGAAACAAAATTATACCATAGCTAACCAATTCAACACTCCCTTTATATCATCAGTATAGTCGTTAACCAATGAGGTGACTAACAAAGCTCTTGCTGTCCCTACTCAGTCAAGTAACCTCCTTCAGCATTTTTCATTCAAGTCATTTCACACCTGTGCTAGCAAACGTACATCAAAAATTAAAGCCTACTGCAACTGCCACTGACAATCTCCCTCTACCTTGTAAACATCTTTAAATGGTGGGTGAGGCTATTGCTCATCCAGTTTCATTATGGATCCATATTTGGAAATAACATTCACTCACTATGAAAAAATTATGCATTATCCCACTGCACAAAAATGGAATCACTACAGCTCTTTCAAACTATAGGCCAATTGCCATTTTTTACCCTTTATCAAAATATTTAAAAAAATCTATTTATATTTTACATATTAGTGAAAAATCACTACAGTTAGATCATTGACTATTGCAGGTGACTTTCTACACTCACATTGTATAGCTAAACTATGGAACCACATGCCACTACCATTAAAATCCATTCAGAATGCAAACTCCTTTAAAACACATCTAAAACTTCACCTGTCAAATTAATGGATCTGTTCTTGCAAATTTCCAGGATAAATTTCAGTGTTATCTTCAGTTTGCCATATCATCAACCCATTTCTCTTTATCCTGTGCAGTACAATTCATTAATACCTGAATAGTTTTATTAGCATCTCTCAGCCGCATACACAGTTTTATGACACTGCTCACTTCCTGTCTCTATACTTCTAATTTAAACGTTATGATAGCTATATTACATAATTATCTATGACACTGCTTTACACCCAACTTATTTACTACAGAATTAACATTTTCTGTACAACTAGTTGCCTTACCACAATTTATTTGAATTGCTAAGCTGTGATCAAATTATCTATTATCTATTTGACAAACCCATTAATACACCTCCTCAAATGCTCAGTTGTCAATGTTCAACATCTGTTATGCATAAGTATCTTTTATATGTATAATGTAATCTAATAAGCACATGTATGTGTATGTCCTAATGATTACTATTTAATGTCTGTTCGTATATTTTACTGAATGTCTGTTTAAACATGTTTATAATATGTTGAAGCTTTTCTCCTTGGGCCACTGCTGAAAATTTTTTTTTACTTATTCCAGTCAGATAAATCCAGAGAACAAAATAAAATAAAATAATATAACATAAAACCTGCTGACACTGGTTTAATGCAATCATTCTTCTAACATCTTTTTATATACTATTCACATTAAACACCCACACAGAAAGGTTATCACTTTCCCTTCTTTGTTTCAGTTTCATACCTACACACTGTTTAGCTTTTTGTCTCTTCTGTGACAGTGCATACATTTTCAGACATTCTGCTTTACCTCCCTTGTCTTGTAATAATTCAGACTTATTAGTGGTTGGTACAGTACATAATGTGCACATATATTGGATTGCTCCTCCGTACTGCGATCTCCCATTTCTACTTCATCATCAGTGCCATCTTCTTGTAAAATATGTTTATCCACTTCACTTTAAATATAGCCCTTCTTATACTCCTATTGTGTTTCATTATTCTGAATATTTATTTCTGCAGTTTCTGCAGCATTTTTTAACACTTTGTTCATGTCAAATCATGCATGTCCTACCCACCAATATACAATTTCTTAATGTATGACCACTAATTCTACATTTTGGGTCATCATTTGTTTACCATATGTCTTCACCAAGTGGGCATCAGAAGTAGAATAACAGCAAGTCTTCTCTTGTCCGTAGAAACTCCCAGCACCCCTAGTGCCACACATACATTTATTATACTTACTATATGCAGAATTATTACATCATCACACACTTTAACAACATCTGCATTTCCCATGCCCAGTCCATACTTCTCTTTCATTCTTCACCATTTATGTTTAACACACAATATTACATTTGAAGGAAAAAGTTAATTAGTATTTTTTCTGCCATAACATCAGTCCAAAATGGGCCCAGCAGTTTTTTATTTAAATGTTGATTTAAGGGAGGACAATTATACTCAAACTAGGGAACACATTCTGTTTTGTATATGATGATACAAAAATCTATTAATTGAAAAGTTACTTTGCAGAGCTGCTCCTGACAAAAAATAATAAAGGAGCAAGCATTTGCATTTTGACCCCTAATAGCTTAATATATTGTGTCAAAGTATCTTTGTAAGATACCATCAGTCTTTTGACTTACTCTCACAACAGTTTTGTTTTTATTTCTGCTCCACTGGAGACTTACAGTGTTTACATTTGTACTGCTGATACAAAAGCATCATGTAGTCTACCCTTTGTGTAACCCAGCACTTCTCCTGGAATCATGTCTCTGCACTTCTGCATTCCAAATGCCATCTGAGACAACACTCACCCTGTCAATATGACATCCCACTTCTTATGTCTCGCACTCTACTCCACTGTCTCACCGCCGCACAAAGCTGCATTGTCACCTGGCCCTACTTCAGCATTCTCATTAGAGTGTCATTATTTAAACCATCAGCCAATGGTTCCATAATATCCAACGTGTTCTCACTGTGTGAACCATCACCATCAGAAATACTTTGCAAATGCACAAACCCACTTTCCGCCAGCTCATTCCTCTCAGTCTACACCATCTTATCCCATGATCAGAAATGATCCCTTCCACTTTACTGGTAAAAGATTAGGGTAGTTTTATTATTTCCAAGGCCTAATTTCCTCTACTCAGTTTGAATACCACCTCTGGTCTTCCCTGGAAACAGGCCCCTTGCCTAGTGGCACTACGACTGTCAGCAAATGAGAAGTAACTACAAATAAATAAATCAGAATCTAGTCATGAAACTGAAAGTTTATAGTTTAGCACTGCTCAGTTGCAGTCACACTTCTTACCCCAGGAATAATTTTGAGGGTAACGATCCAATCAGCAAAAAGGAAATAGAGGAACATCAGTATGTTACATTGTTTGGCATATAAGGAGATCTTCTTCCACAGAGGATTCTTTGAGTGAGTAAGCCCTCTGTACAACAATTTAATTTCTTCCTTTTATACCTTATCTTTGGTTGTCTGTATCAGGATTACTAAAAACTCTTCTATTACCAAATTTCCTTTAGAACCTAATATTTACTGTTATTGTGCATATGTGTGTGTGTGTGTGTGTGTGTGTGTGTGTGTGTGTGTGTACATATATATATATATATATATATATATATATATATATATATATATATATATATATATATATATATATACACAAAACACACTTCCTGGTTATTCTTTATAAACTATGCAATTCCTAGTATATTTATTTGTTTTTTGTTAAGTGGGTTAATCTCTCAAGGCAAGCAGACTGTTTTCAGGGGAGAACCAAGGTGATATTTATAAGGTGGCATTTATACTACGAGGGAAAACAGGGAACTTTCCTTATTCTTTCCAATATGTGCTGTGGGATCGTCTACATCCACCTGATCTACCTTCAATTCAGGCTGCTGGAGCTGTAGTTTAATATCTTATCCAAAGGACAACACACTCAGGAGTGCAGCACTCGCAGCTTATACTGCAATTGACATACCTGGTGTGGGAAGCGAACACACAACCTTTGGGAATAAAGATTTATGTGCTACCTGTTATGCCACTGTGCTGTCCATGAGATTAACAGACATATCCCAAAAACATTGCAGTCTGGGTTAAATACATTTTAAATCATATAGCAACAGTTAACTTGCTTCCCACACAAACATTTCATGCTAACATTTTCTGTTTGCACATTACATTCTATATAAATGTGCACATTGACACTGGCCCACAGTACAATTGTCAACCCATTACTCTGCAGTTTAATTAATTATAAAATAGTATTTTAATTAAAACATATATTTTTTTCTAAAACTGATGTTAATATAACACAACATTGCATTTCACTCTACCTACTGACCATGGAAGGCAGCTGTTTTAAAGATCAACTTACTGAATCAGGTCATGTGACAAGCAGAGTATGAGAGTGTACAATCACTTAACACTGGTGTTTGTCAAGAGTCCATTATTACACATTTCAGCATTTTGTTCAATACAGTTTTGAGTTTTGCAATATAAAATCTGTTCAATCTGCCAAAACAGAAGGCTTATCCCACAGTAAGCAATGCGCAAACAAAAGAGTGGTTAATTTGCTGGTTTTGCATGAAAATCATTGGCAGAAGGACTGCATAATAATAAATGACTGAGAATGAATCACAACGTGTTCATAAAATCACTTTTATAGTCTAGACTTTGCTTCATTGAAACTGCACTGCAGCTGTTTTAGTCAGTTCTACATTGATGTGCCTGGTTTTCTTATAACAGTATGCGCTTCACTGTGATTTTATTTATTGAGTGTTTTCAAGCTGCAATTTGAAACCATTTGAAGAAATACTATGTTTGAAAGCTTATTGATTTTATGTTTCTAAGAATCCATTTGGTGGAGTGTATCAAGCTTGCGTTTTATTATATTCAAATTTGATGTACTGACAAAATCGCTGCACTACTTAGCTGAAATGTTGAGGTTAATGCTGTATTTAATATCTGGCAATGATACACATATGAATGGAAAGAAATGGGAAATGGTTATTTGAGGAGGGTTGGTATTGTAAAGCCACTACTATGCAAGTCAAATAATTCAGGTGTGAGAGGAGGGATCCCCTTTTTCTTTGTGATACAGCAACCCAGTGTTGTAATAATATTTAAATGGATTTTTGATAATGTAACCCCAAATAAAAAAGAAAATATTGAGTTCTATTTAAATTATTGTTTCAGACTCCTAACCTTACATTAGCAGTCTTCACTGGGTAGATTTTCTTGAAATTTTAAAGCATTTTAATTTGGAAGCATATGAAACATTTTATATTTTTCAACTTTTTTATATTTTGATTAAAAGCAAGGCAACATGATGTGTCACAAACATTGTAGTGTTTACTGACAACAGCATAATTCACAGCTACAATAATTATGTTGTTATAATTTCAGCAGTAACCCTAGAATCAATATGCAGCAAAAAAGGCCAAAAAGGGGAGGGAGGAAAAGCATCTATAACTCATGGTTTGTACAAGGATGTGGTAGTTGTATAGTAGCAAATGCTGGTTTATTGTGTCACTTTCTTGTCAGATGAGTAGGAATGACAGATGAAAACACAAAGTTTTCCACGGATACGTTTTTTCCTGCTTTTTTCTGCAGCACCTAAGCAAGTCTTTCCTTATGGGATTATATATTATCCAAGGATTATGTCTAGTACCTTTTTTAATTTATCCTCATAGTTGTTTTGTATTAAGATTACAAATTTACTGTGATTACTGTTGGAAGGAATAAAAAAAATGGAGTCACTGTGTTAGAGAAAAGATAGAACCATTCAGACTATAATGCAAGATTTGTTGGTTCTACATAATCATTTGATTATGTCAGTGTACCATCATAATGTGGAAACCAACTGGCTTGCGTGAATAAGAGCTGTATTTAACAACACATGGAGAGATTAGCCTCTGTTTCTCTCACTTTTTGGTCCACTGGAAATGCACTATCAGTGTACTGTAGTAACTCTGGTGTGAGATACAAAGGCAGATATATAGCCAAAGAGGTTGCTAGCTTAGATTGTATGACTACACAATGCAGTTCATTAAAGGCTCTTGGAAGCAGTTCTTAATGCATAAGTAATGCTGCTAACATGGCTGCCGAGACCAGGGATTTCCCATATCCTGTGATTCACTTATAGGTAGTGTGACAGAAGTGAACAATACCATCAATATCTCTGGCAAACATCAACGACCTTATGGGGTGGGGCTCCCATCAGATATATCAGTTATTAAATAAAGGGAAATTGGTCTTAATGGCACATGGTAAATGTGAAGTGGTACCTTCTGCAATAGCCAAACCCTGCTACACAAAAAATGAGCTTCATACTGTGGAGCTACATATTAGAGATATAACTGCTGGCTTCCCATGATTCATGTTCACTGCAGATTGAGCAAAATACATTCTGAAGCAATCTTACCAAAAGTCATTGGAACTTTGACAGAATTATTTTGCACATGCAACCCCACACACACACACAGTATTTTCTAGAATGGGAGATGAGCTGTAACTCTCCTGCATTAACATCCACTTTCCTAAAATGTAAGATTTGCTGGCAACAGCAAAATTACACTAGTAATCCAAGATCACCAGTTTCTCTTTCCTCTTAAGACAACCATTGTCTACTTAAGTGGTAAAAAAAACTTAATAAGCAACACTTTGAAGGTCACATCCCCACAGTTAGCTTTACATGTAAAATGCATAATGCCTAAACCTAACAAATAAATCATCATCCACAAAGCATTCATAGTTAATATGATTCTTCCCTGCAAAAAATAAGTCAATGCATTTCCATTTCTGCTAAGTATGCAAATAGTACAGCACTTGTTAAAGGAATTGAAAATACAACATTCAAAGGGACTGCTAACATTCAGAACAAATGATCTAACATCTAAATAAGAATCTATATGACTATGGCTAAATACATACTGCACACTGTCTCCCTCTCCTGCAGTGTGCCATTAATTGGCTATTTCTCTCCAGTCACCATGAACACTGTCCAAACCTGTCTGAGTGTATACTAATTTCTTGTTTTACTTCTGCAATGATTACAGTTATTTGGGTTTAATTTAAAACTTTTATTTCAAATTTATAGCAAAAACACTGATCGACATTTGATAAAACAACACAGTCTCAGAACAAAAACAGACTTAGCATTAACAGTATATGTTCTGCCCTTGAAAATCGCATTTATTGAAACAGCATTGAAACCCACATTCAAAGACAATGCATCTGGTCAGTGGCAGATAAAGTTTACCTTTGGGCTGTTTTCAAATCATATGCCCCTTGCACACATTTATAGAATCATGCATACATGCAAATGGTCTATGATTCACTTCCCTGAGTGTATTAAATTATATTATTTGTATAATATGAGCATTTTCCAGTAAGCAATAAAACAAAATGTATGAACCAATGATAACAAAACTGCTCATCTCAGAACATTTCAACCATAAAAGTCACTCAAAATTGTTCACATTACAATCCACCAACATCAATCAATATGCACATTCTCTGCAGAAGTGAAAGTCATCTCAATAAGTCTGCATTAAAGAGATTTGTAACCAATGAATAGGTTGCTGCTAGCAAATAAATGTATATTTCAGTATTTTGTCTACAAATTCAATGCCTGCTGCCCTTAAAGAATAAATTGCCTATGTTGCATTAAAAAAAAAAGAAAAAAGAATTTGGTAACCCGGTAATATTGCAATAAGGAATGGATGGCAAACCAACAACAGGTTCATAGTTACTAAGAATCTCATCCAAAGAAGGACACACTCAGGACTGCAGCACCCCCATTCCCCTTAAAGTATAGCCCAATATCAGCAATCCATCTACAGGGTGTGGGAGTAGAACCCACAGCCTTCTGCAACACATGAATGTATACTATCTGCTATACTACTAACACTGCTTTCAAACTCTTTAGCTCAGTAGTGATGACCATTTACTAAACAAAACATATGCAAATTGAAAACAGATTTAGCATGAGCAGCAGAAAACCTCTCTTCTCTTGAAGTTTTCAATTCCTTGAAAATGCACTGAAGCTTAACTCCTTGTCAATGCACTAAAACTCCATTCCATTAAATTGCACTAAAACTTATATTTTTTGAGTAGTTTGGTAGTTCGTGTAGAGGATTCAGGATCTTGTCTCCTGTAATCAAGGTATTGGGTTTGCACCTGAGCAAATTAACTAACCTTCCATCTCTAACTAGGGCAGCACACACACCCACACACACACACACACACACACACACACACACACACACACACACACACACACACACACACACACACACAGACACACACACACCTCTTACCAATGGATGGCATGTTGTTCATCCTTGCTTAATTTCACATAAACAGGCAGCAAATGTGCTTCCATGTCAAGGCAGCAGCAGGTCTTATATATAAATCCTGCATGCAGAATGTGGAAAAGAAGAAGCAATCCACAGGTGTGTGCATCGATGTATGCAGGGATGCACAGACACAGAAGACCTTCTGAAAGATAACTCCCTTGAAAGACACATGTAATTCTTATTTTTTTTAATTAAAAAATAAATTTTGTGGCAACCCCCCTCCCCAGATAGCACCCCCCTCTCAGCCAGCAGGGGTCATTCCCAGCTGACAGGCTCTAGAAAACTGCCTAGGTCACGTAATGCTGGATCAGGCTGTGACCTCCATTGGTATCCTCCATCAGGCAAAGCAGTAAGTTCTGTAACTTTTAAATCAACAATAAGACTGTCTGTTAATATATAACCAAACAGGGTTTCCTTTTACTCTATTTGAATTTTATGAAATGCCTTTCTGTTTCTACAGTTACTTCCATGCGGGAAGTTAGATGTTTCAACAAACTGCTGTCTAAGTAAGCCATCATCGTCACGTGACCTAGATGAATCTTTAAATATCAGAATTTGGAACAGTGCACGTATTTTTGGGGAAATAATAAAGTTTCATTTTAAAGTATAATACTTTGACACTGTCACTAATATTGTTATATAACAACTTACACATTCTGTTTCACATGTACACTTTGCAGAAAAGGTAAGCACAGTGCAACTTGTTTTATTTTTATCTTTGAAATAATTATTCCAAAATGTATTTATTTCATACAGCTGTAATACAGCTAGTTCACCAATCATGTATATGTTCCATGGTTAAAAGAAAACAATTTAATTTCGTAGTTCTTTACAATATTCATCAGTCTCCTTACTTCCTAGACTCAAGCAAGCTTTGCTGAGAAATCCTCAGGTAATAAGACTTGTGGAAACAGATCATGCTGCAGTTAACCAGTTTCATACTTTGAAAAGCCCTCTATGTCTTTGATGAAAGGGTAGGACACATTTGCCATTTTTGCCTAGCACAAATTTATTATGATAAATAACCAGTTGGTGGTTTATTGGGTCTTGGTGTTAATATGCTTCTCTACCAGCTGACTTTATATGCTGCCATAATAACCATTTAAAATCTGTTCACAATCTTTGGAGTACCCTTTTTTCTCTTTTGCAATGCCGGACTAATATTCTTTTTTCATAAGTCTCGTTTTAATAATTTTTTTGTTCATATTTCCTTTAGAAGGAATATCATAGTCTATAGTTAGAAGTGCCTAATAATTAGCTCTTAAGACTATTAAGCCTTTTTTTCCAATACTGAAACTACCATTGCTACAATCATTTAGGTGCCTTCAAGGTTATCTACTTCAAATTTTGTAAAGTGGAGTCCAAGAATTGTGTCTACCTTAACTTTGTCTCTTTTTCTCTTTGTAAACCTCCCCAGTACTCCTTCCACTGTAAGTGTAGTACTTTGCATCAACTGGATCTCAGATTTAGACTAATTTCAATCAATCAGTTATTTCTGACCCTGAACTAATTCCTTTTAGAGGATGTTCCTTACCTTCTGTCTGTTGTGGCCCCAGCACAGGCTTTTTCCACCACTTAGCACCTTTCAGAAGTGGCTATGATACTGGTGTGGGCACCGGATGTGTCTCACCCTTGCTACCATTCCCACATGATTGCCTGTGAGCTTGGCTGCTTTTAACCACATGTCCATAGTATATAATGTCACCAAAGTCATTATTACTAAAACATCTGCTAAAATGGCCCCAAGGCATACAGAACAAACTGACTATACCACAGACAACCTATGTTTAACCTGTGGCATGAGCACTGCAGAGAATGTGCAGGTGGAGGATGGGAGTGAGTGGCTACTACCTTCTTACCCACCTGGGACCAGGGTAGTGGCTTGGCTCACTATGGTGGTTACACCTGAAGGACTACAGGTACATCACCCACAGTAAACAGCCAAAAGTGGTGCAGCACATGGTCAGGAGATATAGCATGTGTGGTACTTTGCAGACATCTCCTGGTTACAGCCATAGTGAAACACACAAGTAGCCAGGGAGAGGGATTAGAAGTACAAACAAAAAAATCATTACTATCTTAAAGGATGATGCCACCACTCTTGGCACCATATAGTTAGCTCCCAGGTTAAATAATGGACTGGTAGCATTTTAAGATCATTGGATCATAGGAGAATACTGGGCTAATGACCCTAAAAGGCCTTTTTAGGCCTAGCTATGCTTCCCAGAATTATTAGAATAGTATTGGTCCCTTAAGTTTTGTAGGGTTATATACGCTTAGACATGAGTATTCAATTGTTTATAAGCTTCTTCTCTCTAATGGAGACATAGGTGCCAGACCCAGAGTAAATGTACTCTACTCCATGCACTCTTCCAAGTTTTACTTGAATTATCCAAAATGTACTTGCTTTTCCACTCAGTTGGGACAACAATATCTTTTTATATTCTAAAGAGCTCATTTTGCCTGTTTTTTAACTATTTTGTTAAGAAAATGCAATAACTGATGTATATGTGCAAAATATGCTTCTGTGATTTACAGATTGTACAGGTCCAATTTTCAAGATCCAAGTACTACCAACCAATTAGCTTGTGGCATGCAGGGGCTACGGGATTTATCTCTTAAATTGTTGCTGTCAAAATGTGTGATGTGATAAAACCAGTTATGTAGACTATGACTCCCACCAGTGACTACCAGTTAATAGATAAAGGGAAATTCCACTGAAGGGCATATGGTAAAATGCACACTGCTTCCTAATTAATTAACTATAAATCCTGCCACACCCAAATTACATTTTCACTCTATTGTTAGACATAAGAGTTATAATGACTGGCACCCCAACATTGTACTCATCCCAGAATGTGCCCGTTGCCTTCCTGTGCAACCTTACTGACAGTAATTTAAACTTAACCAGAAATTACTTTCACCCACAAAATGTTTCCCAGAAGTTAGGGAGCTAAATGGTAACTCTCCTGCATCAATGCCCTTCATTCCAAGCTTTGAAGTGCAGACACCAGCCAAGTTATATTGACAAATACTACAAATTACTGTTTTCCCTTGCAATGTGTCAACTTTTGAAAACTTGAATGGTAGATATAGCTTAAGAAGTAAAACTTCAAATAATGGATGTGGACAATTAGTTTTGCAAGTAAAGTGCATAAGCCCTTAAGCCAATAAAGGCAACATCAGTCACAAATATTCAAGGGTAAATAATAAAATTGTTTATTGTAAATAAGTATATTAAACCATTTTCTAATTGCAGCAATGTTGAGTATAGTGAACGTGGACCCTCTCTTCCTAAATACAAACCCCATTATATAATCAAGTTTGATCTGTTTTCATAGAATTTATGGTTTGGCAGTTTTAGTCAAACCACAGATCAACCAAGAATTTTATCTAAGACAAATCTGAGCTTTGCATACCTTGGACATATACATTTAAGCCTTGGAAGGTTTGACAAGAAAATTTATGAGTGGACATAAAGCCAGCCAGATAATCTTAGGAAAGTTAAATCACCTCTGATAGAAACAGATAACTAAAAATAGATACAGATAAATACACACATGTATATATAGGTTCAAAGAAAGAATAACATAAGATAGAGTAAGTAAGCAAGAGAAATTTGTACATATTGGTCTTCACTGTTTTACCTTGAAGTAAAACATGTACTACCAGATTTTTTTTATGGGCAATCATGAAATACAGCAATTGCTCATTAAGATGCATGCCGTTTGCAAATTTCTTCCACTAAGTTTTACCATGAGGATAGTCCTGTAATCATAACATAAGAATTGTCTTTTTTGCCTTGTTAGAATAGCTGAATTTGAGATTTTTAATGGCTACTTTCTGAGATAAGTTATGACATTTGGTACTGGTATTCAATAGAGTGGCCACCATGTTTGTTGAATTCTAATGGCCTAATTAAGGGAACAACTTCTGATCTACAATCTAATGGACAGAAATGCATGTTATATTAGTATATTTAATTAGTTTGATGTTAATTACAACTACCTAAGATTACTCAAATCTTAGCAGTGTTAAATAAGAATTTGAAGGAAGAGACACACTTGGATTTTACCAGTGGATCTGAAGGAGCCATATTTATAGTTTATAAACTATATGGTGGAGTGATCAATGTATTGTACCTGGTAGTTTATTAGATTTTTTTTGCTTCTGAAAGAATACAGTCATTATACATATTTTGTCTGGATGGGTGAGCACCTTTGTACCTTGTCTGATATATATCTTGGGTATTAGTTTATTGCTGTTGTATTTCTGGGACATGGCTTAGGAATGTTACATTTTGAGGTGCAGTAAGATATACTTACCTCTGTCATAATTTTAATTCCATAACCGATGATTTGGCAGACTCATAAACAGATGTTCAGTCCTTGTGTACCTTATCCACACTACATGTTCATGTGGATGTGGTTCATTTAAGGTCTTGTCACAGGAGGACTAGCTAAAAACAGTTAAAGGATTTGTTAGTGATTAGTACATTGCTAGGCTGTGCTATCTGAATTGGAGTCTGTACTGTAACTATTAGATTTTTGCAAGTTAAGTTGAATAAGACATCTTGTGTACTGGGTTAGGACTTCTCAGACGCTGTTCAAGTAATCAGTGGTTATCTGTCTGGCTTGAGGTATATTATGTTTCAAAGTGCTTACCAAAGAAACTTTGTAATGCTCCATCTTATTATGTAGTCAAAGGGATTTTGAATGTTAAATTGTGTTCAGCTCAGTTTTCAAAATATTAATGTAAGCAAAGTTGTTACTGTGTATGATACACATTTTGACCTCCTTTGCATGCCAGCTAGTTGGCAATCAACAGCTCTCTCAGGCTATCTCTCTGTCTCCTTTTTATCTTAATATCCCCACTACTATTCCCAGGTCAGGGACCATAGCAGTGGTGGATTGGGAATTGGAGGTGTACCAGAGCAGAGTAGACAGCAGCATCGCACACCATCCTGAATGCCAAGGAACATTCTGTATGCTCTGTGCTAGTGGAGCTACTGGCATTACATGCATCACTTCATGCAACATCAGGCAACTCAGCCCACCCTTACTGAAATGCTGCTGTTAATCTGATTTGCAATGTTAGTGCAGCCACCATCATTGTGGATATGTGAAGTAATGGCCAGAGACCTTTCACTCCCTTCTAAGAGGGCACAACAGCAAAAAGCCATTCCTTCCCACCACCATCTTCCTAGCTCTTCCAGTTACTGAGGCACTGCTTGAATTAAGGTTAGGTGGGTCATAATCATAGCACCATCCTCCTACACCATACAGCCTGGTCCTGTGTAAAGTATATTGCTAGCTGCATTAGACTCTTACATATGAAATATCCATATGCACTATAATAGTGTTTAGCATTTCTCAAAGTTCCTGTCTAAATTTTCAGCAGTTAATGATACCGTAAGTGTGAATTACAAAAGAGTAATTCAACAAACTGCTTAAACTGATGTCATGTTGCCTTAGTACTTTTCTGCCTTATATTGACGGGATCCCCGACTCATTCTTAACCTCTTGTTACTGACTGTTGAAGTGCGCATATTTTTGTTGGCATCCATGTACAGTAGGCTTTCTCTAGGTAGTCCAGTTTCCCCTCACGTTCTAAATCGCACAGAATGAAATGTAAGCTTTCTATGTATCTCTCTTTCCTCTTTTCTTGACACCTCCCAAAGCACATGGTTGAACTAATTGTAAGCTGTCCATATTTCACTCTGTACATAAGTACATACAGCTCTGTGTATATATTTATTTACTACTTATTTTGATTTTTATCATTTTTTAATCTTCCTATATTGTTTCTTTATTATTTTCCAAACAACTCTTTGTTTTTATCACTAAATTATTAAATCCTCTGATCATTTCTACAAGAAATACTGCAATCTATATTGTCAAATGTAACACATCCCTAACAAACATTTATATGTAATTTCACTTTTGTAGAATTCTGTCCAAAATCTTATGTTCTGTAATTGATATGTCTTACTTATTGTTTTAAGCTCTTCATTTACCTAAATGCTGTTCCAGTCAAATCTGATATGAACCAATTTTTGGCCTTTTAATCTAGCACCCTTCACCCAACCGTGTAACGAAGATGATTATATATGTTTTTCCCCACCGGTTCTTAGATTTCAGGCATGACAATACAAAACTTGTTACCTCTTCAATGTTTTTTGTACACAGGTATGTATATCTCCCCATAAACATACAACATATTCTAAAGATCACTTTTGCATTTTTACTGCTCTTACAATTTAATTGTATCATATTTCTTGCCCTGTTCATTCTATTATATATTTACTTATTATTTTTCCATGCTTTTATTTTTTTTCTTTCATACTTTTTCTTCCATTGCGCTGTTATTAGTACTGTAAAAACATGCTCTCTTTTTATTATTTGTTCTTCAATTCCTGATAGTTTGTATTTCAGTTCAGAAACATCTCTCGGATCCTGAGTTACTACTCGCATAGCTTTCAGTAAGTGCCCTTCCAACTAGCTTTTCTAGGTGTGTCATATAGTTTATAATATGTACTGCTGTTCTTTCTTCCAGGTTCATTTAGCTTTGCATATAAGTCACAATCACTATACTATTCTATAGTAAAATTATTATACATATGCTTCAAGTTATTGCAGGATTATCAAGGGCCATGCATCAAAAGCTGCTCTGCAACAGTGCACACTCGTCTGTATATACAGATCAAAATTTCAGCGTTATGGGTTATGTGAATGCAGAGATGGTATGCAAGTATGCAAGTATTAATGTTTTTTTTTCTTTATACCATATAGGAAAAAATGTGGATTCATGTAGAACAGTGGAACTTTGTGTGGCAGGTCACTGAGTAGTATTTAATGAGGAAAATGAGACTTGTATGGCAAGTGCTTTTCAAATACGGATTTATGTGAGTGATTTATAGTCTGCTAGTGGTTGTTTTGGTGGTTTGAATGAGTAGGCAAGTGCTTGATACAAACATGGACAGGAGTGCTTGTTACAATAAATGGTTGAGTTCTTGATGAATACATGGGCAAACGTAAAATAGGCTAAAGCATAATTCGGGTCCAGTCATGCAGTCCATCATTTTTCAAATAGAATATACAGCTTTTTTCTTTCTTTCTTTTTCTTTCATTTTGTAAAAATAAAAACAATCGCACCTTCATACTTAAGCATTTTGGCTGTAAATATGTTTAGTACTATAAAAGTGCAGGCATGTTGTCATTGTTCTAAAATCAAACGTTTAGTATCTATTTAAATGATTACTCAAAAATAAATGACAACTGATAAACATCTAGGATTCAGTGCTCTTTTTTGTTACTTTGCAATGGCATTATTTGAACTGAATTTTCATAAACATGCATCCCTTTTTCTGGAAATGACAATAATATTAAATATGTCTTGACACTACATTCATCAGTGCCTTCATCAAATGTCTTTGCTATCTACAAAATATCTGCCAGACTGCCACTCTCTGGCTGTGCATCTGATAAGTACTCATTTGCATCTGTTGGATGGATAACAGCTGCTGTCTTATACTGCCAAATTTCTTGTCTCAAATCTATATTGTCCAATTTCAGCAAAATGAAAGACTATGGTTTTGACTTGACTCCAATGAAAATGTTTTCCTTTTATGGCAGAGTTCTGCTGAATATTACCTTTATAGATTCTGGGTTTGAGCTTGTAGAATCAGCTCCTAAACTGTGTTTCTAAAAATGGAATTCACTCTTCTACTCATTCAGAGCTGCACCATCCATCTAAGTATCCAACCATCCACAACCTTTTTCCCATTTTTTTAGCACATGTGGTCAGGGTGTCACTTCAGCAGTGACAATCACCTAGAGCCAAGTAGCTAACCCTGCCATGGCTATTCTTCAATTTCTGCACACTAAACTCATACCTATGACCAATTTAGAGTGGCATTTTGCATGGTTAACAGAAAAATGTATAACGGAGTTTTTCAGCATCAGAGACAAAGTTTTCTTCTCAGCATTTCTTTGGTCAAGCAATCATTTGACAATATGAGCTGTAAGCTAACACAATGCTTTGTAGGTATAACATATTTTTTAATATATGTATTGGATATATATATATGTATATATATATATATATATATATATATATATATATATATATATATATATATATATTTATATATATATATAAACCCAAATGTGAAAGAAAATAAAATTCTAATACATTTCTATTAAATACCTTGACTGGTAAATACAGCTTTATCCTTCAAAACAATTACAGAGGAATCAGTGTTACTTTTTTTTTCAGGCACATAGAATCTGCTACAACAGTTCTTAATGATAAGGTATTATTAATTTTTCTACATCAATATATCAATAGCAGGCAGTGAAAACTCTAGACTTTTATGTGTTTCATAAGATCTAGGATTTACAAGGCAAGTAAGTCAAAAGGCCATTTGCCAAATGTGCTAAATACAGTGAGTTTTGATAAATACTTGCATAACTTTATTGCTTACCAGCCAGAGCAATCATCAAGCTACATTAAAGAAATTTATACTAGCCAGATTAAACATAACAAGATCAAACGTAGCTGGTAAAGATCAATGTGACCTCTACTTAGCTTCATTAAAATGCCAGTGATTGATGTATATCCTTAACGTGTCTGTTCTGAGTTTTTCGTTAATGCCCCAGTCACTATCCTAGTTTCCTGTCACAGTTGCATTGTAATTCAAGAACAAAACATCTTAGTAATATCAAATGAATGTCCAACTCACTTTATAAACATACTATTAAACATCCTACTGCACACTTCATGTTTGTTATCACTGATAAAATTGTGGGGGACAGACAAAATAAAGCTGGGTGGCATGCTTTACTAAATAAAAAGGAAAATAATTGGATTATTAGACTTGGTGAGTTATTCCCACCAGGTCTTAATGAACATTTGTAATTATAAATCATATTGTGAATTTGTGAGATAGGCAACTATATAGGTGTTGCATTTGTCTTTGTAAATTACACTGATGAAGGCTATGGTGCTGAAACTGCTTTGTCTATTTTGAGCTGGGCTGTATCAATAATAAAATATTTCTTATTTTTGACCTACTATTGGATTGCTGGATGTTTTTTGTTGGAGTTTCTTTTGTATTGCAATTCCACCTGCATACTTGCAGTTGCATTTTTCTTCTTTAAGAAAACATGTAACGTTAACAGACAAAATTTAGTTGACCACACCGATGTTTGACAGGTGACACACAATTCTAGGGGCTGTGAAATATACCCCTTTAATGACATTATGATATCTTGTGTTAGTGTATGTGTGTGTGTGTGTGTGTGTGTGTGTGTGTGTGTATATATATATATATATATATATATATATATATATATATATATATATATATATATATATATATATATAAATATATATAGCATGGGGTATGGGAGAGATTCTGTAAAGCTTGCAGAATCTGGTGCATTACACCAATATCAGTGGTAAAGTTATAAATAAAAATGTAATATGTAAATGTGCCACAGATCTCTGAATACCTCAGCACACAAGGAAGTATCTCAGTAACAACTGCGCACTAAATATTACCTAAAAGTAATTCATAAGTAACGAAAAATTAATGTTAAATCGTGATGTACATTAATAAAACTACAGAAAGATTATCACTATTCAAACATCCTGACAGTCTTAAATGCATATGTATAACAGAATTTCTCCAGTAATCTTAACGACAACTCTGGAATATAACTAATTCCATTATTATAAAAATTGCTAACTATCCCAATGTAAGTTTCATGGCATTTGCAATACATGTCTGCATCATCTGTCCAGTATGGTTAGAGACAACTATGTATATCTCTGTAAATCCCTTACTAATAAAATATACAAGCAAGCAAAATCTGAGGGTAATGCTATTCAATGCTAGAAGTACATACCTCAAAATGCACTCACTCGAGGCACTTCTTAAAATGGAGAACATCGACATCTGTGCAGTGACAGAGACCTCGTTCAAAGCTCCAGAGAGCACCCCTGCATTATCAGGCTGTAATTCATACCACACCTTTTGGCCACCTAACCTGGAATGAAGCACTAAAGGTGGAGGCGTGTCCATATTCATTAAGGATATCCACACTTCCAGGCTAGTTGCACAGCATAATGCATCCGAGATTATCCAAGTGCAACTAACTCTGGTCAAGACCGCAATCCAAATTGTAGCTTGCTACAGACCCCCCATCATGTCCCAGGATTCCCACTCTTCATTTCTTGATACACTGGAAAGTATTAGGGTACAACCCAACACCCTAATAATGGGCAATTTCAACTACCTCACCATTAACTGCTAAAACTACTCATGTACCAATTCTTTTGCTCAACGTTTTCTGGAATTCATGAATTCCAATGCCTTGGATCAACTTATTCACACCCCCACCAGGGGCAGCAATATCCTAGACCTGGTCATTACCAACATGGGCAACCGGTGTTCCACACCAGACATCATTTCCTTGTTGGTCAGATCCGACCACAAGCTAATCACACTTGACATCCACATCCCGCCACCACCCCCAATTAAGGAAACCACCATAAAAAACTTCTCCAAAGCCAACTCCACACTTCTTAAGACAGAAGTGGCAAACTTCATGACACCCATGCAGATGGAAAATAAAGGTATGACTGCTGAATCCCACACAAATGCACTTTATAAGCACTTACACAAATGCATGGATCATGCTATCCCTAATAGAACCAAGATGCTATCCTCCAAAAAAAGGAAGCCAATCTGGTGGTCCTCTGCCATAAACAAACTCTACAACAGAAGAAAGAAACTGTTGCAGAAAAGAGTAAAATCCCATGACTGGAGGAACTCCCTGGTCAACCTCAGTAAGAAGCTGAGATCCCTCATAAAATCCTCCAAAGCTAGTTACGAAAACAAAATTGCCACTGATTCTAAAGACAACCACAAAGTATTCTATAGCTATGTCAAGAATCTCAATGGCAACACTCAGATCTGCTCTTTGTTTGTATCCTTGGATATTTCATCTTTATTTACGGTCATACTGAATGACTTTGATATTGAATCTATCAGAGAGTTTCTGACTTCACAAGCTTCTTTGACAACAAACTATATAGAGAACATTTGTTCTCTATTAGATGTAGTGTTAACTAACAATATTTTTCTGTTTAACAGACAGTTATACTTACAGCTTATTGGGGTGGCTATGGGCACATCAGTAGTGAATACTTATGCTAACTTGCTTCTTCATCAATGGGAAAAGATGTACATTTGTAGTAAGATTAATCCGTTGAATGATAATGTGTGTTTCTATCAGCGCTTTGTGGACGATTGTTTTCTGATCTGGAAAGGGTCCCCCTCCCAGTTACTTGAATACATAGATTATCTGAATAGTACTACAGGTTTTCTAAAATTTAAAATAGATTACTCAGATAAAATGGCATCTTTCTTGGATGTTAAAATACAATTAAGAGAAGGAATACTTCATACTAGTATATATAGAAAGGAAGTATATGCGGGCAGATATATACATAATACTAGTATGCATGCCCCACATGTATTTAAAGGAATAGTAACATCCCAATTTAATAGAGCTAGTAGATTAAATACTGATGAGACATCTTTTATTCTGCAGCTTGATGAGATGTTGCTAGAGTTTGTGAATAGTGGATATGATCCTGGATTATTATCAC
This sequence comes from Protopterus annectens, assembly GCF_019279795.1. Taxonomy (NCBI): domain Eukaryota; kingdom Metazoa; phylum Chordata; order Ceratodontiformes; family Protopteridae; genus Protopterus; species Protopterus annectens. The sequence continues at coordinate 273,023,207 of NC_056725.1, read as the reverse complement.
ACTTGAAATTTAATACTATAGCTGATAGATATACAAAACTTAAACCTATTTATTTAATGGATGAATCAACTATGTTCTCGGATAGGAATGTACCAAAGGATTCTAGACTTAGATATGTCACTACCTATAATATTAGGACATATCAATCAAATGAATTATTGAAAAAAACTGGGTTGTTTTGATGGCATCAGCAGATGTTAGAGCTGTGTTAGATGACAGGCCTTACTTCTCCTATAGAAATATGCGAACTTTAAAAAGTAAATTATGTTACAAGGATTTCAGTGGAGGCCTCAATCCTCCGTTATCCTCGAGATATGGTACTTATTGTTGCATGAATTGCACTTGTTGTACTAACATTATGAGTACTAATAGTGACGTATTTATTCATACGGTAACTGGTAAAACCTATAAATTTCATATAACAGCTACATGTGCTAGTGTTAATGTTATATATTTGGCAACATGCCTGGCATGTTCCTCCTTTTATGTGGGGAAAATTACTAGAAAACTAAAGGAGCGAATTATTGAACATAAATCTGAGATCAGGAGAGCAAATGACAGAAATGCTTTATTTAAGCATATAAATACGCATGGCTCTGAACATAAATTCAAATTTAGGGTTATAGATATGCTGTACACATCTCTGAGAGGTGGTGATATCAATAACCTCTTGGAAATTAAGGAATACGAATGGATATTAAGATTAGCAGCTGACCATTCACCTGGTATAAATTCTGCTATTACATTGAAACCTATTTTACTTAAACTACAACAGACAAAGTTATGTTGTTGGTTATTGTTTATATGTTTATTTAATGATTATACTTGTTATTAGATATGTTTTAAGATGTAACATTATTTTTTCATTACGTTGTAATTTTATTTGTCACATGACAATTGGGCTGCATGTCATGTGATTTTTATGACTCCTATTTAAACCCATGTGGTTTTTGAATTTTTGTATTAGTATTGAAGAAGGGTGGTAACCCGAAGGTTTTGCTATCATTTATAAAGGTGTTTTTTTCCAACAACTGTGGTGTTATTCTTCATCTTCTTGCAGCATTTCAGTGTTTTGTGTTTACTAAATATACAGAACCAACTGATATTGCCAACATCCTGGCAGATAGGTTCAGTGCTAACTTTACCCGCCTCTCACCCCATAGAGGGCACATCTCTATACCGGAAGAATACAAAGTTCCTGTAATCATGGCTGCACAGGTAAAAAACACACTCTCCAAAGCCAAGAGCACAGCATCCATGGGACCTGACAATATCCCAGGCTGTGGTCTACATGAACTACAGAATGAACTGGCACCCTACTTAAGTACCATGTTCAATCATAGCCTCACCTCAGGCTTTGTGCCCACTGAATGGCGCACCGCGACGGTTATCCCATTCCACAAAGGGAGAGCCACGACGGACCCCAGGAGCTACTGCCCCATTAGCCTGATGAGCCTGGTCTGCAAGGCCATGGAATGTATTATCATGGAACTCATAAACAAAGACATTGGTAATCTCCAAAATCTGGACCCTACCCAGTTCGAATTTTTAAAAGGCAGATCATGTCTCCTAAACCTGATTGACTTCTTTGAAGCAGTCACCAAAGCCATAGATGAGGGTCAAGTGGTTCACACAGCTTATCTAGATCTCGCCAAGGCGTTCGACACCATACCCCACTCTGGAATTATAGATAAGCTCACTAAACTAGGTGTAAATCCCTATATCATAAGATGGGTTGCCAACTGGCTCATGGACAGAACCCACACTGTGAAAGTAGCAGACTCCAAATCCGACTTCAGACCAGTGACAAGTGGAGTACCACAGGGTTCAGTCCTGGGTCCTCTCCTGTTTGGTATCTACTTCTCTGAAGTACAGGCTAACACAGAAGGTCTTTGGATAACAAAGTTTGCAGATGACTGAAAACTAGGAGCCATAATCAAAACTCCTAATGTTGTGGACATACTACAAAAGGGCCTCACTGAGGCAGATGCCTGGTGACAAAGCCATGGCCTGAAGCTCAAAGCCAAAAAGTGTGTTGTCATCCCCTTTGGTAAAAACTCTGTACCCATGAACTACCACATAGCTGGTAGTCTATTTAATGCTGAAAATGGTCAGGAAATCCTTCTACGTGGCTCACCTCATCACAAAAGGTTTCTCATCCTGAAAATAAGAGGTCATTGTTCCCCTCTACTCATCACTCATTAGACCCATTATAGAGTACAATGCCCCTTTTGGTATGTACCTCACAAGACATCTACAACAACTGGAAAGGCCACAGAAATACCTCACAAAGAGGATTACCGGCCTCAAACAGATGCCTTACACAGACCATCTCTAAAAACTCCAGCTTTACTCCATCGCATATCACCTACTCCGAGGCGATCTCTGCCTAACATACAAAGTTATGTCAAACCCAGAGCTGTTGGACATGCTCCACTTAATCACTCCGAACTACACACTCTAGGGGCCTAAACCTTGTCACCACAATAAACAGAGCATGCTGGAGGGATAGATTCCTGTCCCAGAGACTTCCCATACTCTGGGATAGACTACCCATCTATGTCAAACAGAGCTCCTCATTAGCACTCTTCAAGAAAAGTCTTGATGATAGGATGGGAAATAGGAAATTCACCTCAGGGATCACATCTGTGGCTCTGCTTGACAGGGGTACAGGAAAATAATTTTCTTGGGTGGCGAAAGCCAGTGTACATTTTTGGCTAGGCTTATATAGGCCCTAGGGCCAATAGCCTAGTACATACCTATGAACCTATGAACCACTTATGGATTCCATCAGAATCTATACAACTTCTAATAAACGAATAAAGGTGAAGGGCAATCAAGGCCACATCACCACAGCTAACATTAGCTAACAATGAGTATGTGACTTGCATTGAGAACACAGGTAATATACACACCCATGGAGAGTGGGAGATAGAAAAGCAGATGTGGGCTCTTGGTGAAGAAGTGGGGCACGGAAGAGGGATATCTGAATAGCAAAATCTGAGGGAAAGTCAGAGGGGCATGGGCATTTTTTTTTTTTTTTGTGGTAATAGATACACTTATTTATTAATTTATTTATTTATTTTCTTTAGAGTACAAGGAAAGGTAAATATAGGGAAGGGAAAGAGGAGGAGAAGGCCATCACAGCAGGTATACCCATAGAACAAATATCACAACACATGACAGACAAAATTTGGAAAAAAAAACCAGTAAGGAGAGGTATGTTATACAGACTACACACTGCACAGCATGTGCAATTGATAAAGTTATCCAACAAGTTGTGGATGCATACCAGCTATGATGAAATACTGAAAAACATATCTACCTATGAACTATCACATTACAACCTTCAAATTGTGTGCCAGCCATACCTGGCTGTGTATGTCCAATGGTAGATGTGTGTTGTAGGGTAATAAATAAGGATCACAGTGCAGGCTGGATAAATAAACACACATCCAAGCAGTCTGTGAGAAGTGCAAGTGTAAGCCAAGCAGAAGGACAGATGAGCAAATTCAGATCTAACAATGCTAAATAACTCCAGCAGAGGATAGAACTGAACCTCTGACCATGCATGTGAAAGGTACAAAAAAAAGGCACAATACCAAACAGCAGTACTCCAGCAAATCAGCAAAAATGCTATTAAATGCCCAAGTAGGTGTACACAACCCTAAAAAATGTGTAACGACATGCATATATATATGACACACACATGCCATGTCAAAGGCAACATATAGGTGTAGGCATTTATGTATAACTGCCAGTGGCCTAAATGGATCTTACATGAAAGCAAGGTCATTAACCATGCACACACCAATGATATATAAGAATATTTGCAAGAATCATGACACTGCAGCTTAAAACATATATCAGGTTGTGTACATAAATTTCAACAATGTACACTGGTTACAGTGTAACACAGAAGTATAACAAGAACAAGTATCTACTGCAAGCAGAAGCCAGCGTCTTGTTTGCAGTTGTCCTGCATCTGCCAAATGGCCATATGTTTAGCATACATTCACCAGGTCAACAATGTAATACATGGCAATGTTAAATATTTGCAAAAAAGGCAAACATATCTGTAAAATATTATACAGAAATAAGATGGAGGAAGGGAGGTGGACAACCTGGGTCCACATCAGGGAAGAGCAAGACAAGGTAATTTGACACACTGCAAATGCATGTGCACAATACACAGAGTGTGGAAGCAACCTAAAATGCATTTATGCAAATAGCAAATGTATGTAACATAGGCAGAATTATAGATAATGTCCACAAAAATGGCCAAGCATAAATCACACATACACAGTAATGTGCATTCAGTTGATATCAACAGGCATAGGTAAGCAAGCTAAGAATTTCAAGCACATACTTATACAATGTTATGTAAATGTTGAATGAACAACTGCAGATGTATGTCACACACTCTGCTCATTACTGAGCAGAGAAGACTCCTGTGAGCAGCATTACAGCACATCAATGGTAAGTCAGTGAATACTCACATGTCAAAGGTGCAATTGTGTGTCAGTATAGATCCAACTATGTGCAGAGAGATGTACACTCAGTTAATGTGTACAACTATTTGCAGAAGGTGTGAGCTTTTGTGAATAAGTAATGGACAAGGAAATGTAAGGAAATGTAACTTGCAGCAAACATGCAGTAATGTACTGTTAGAAAATACATTAACTGTACCACTGTGTATACATTATTGCTATATTGGTGTTTGATGCAGTCAGAAAAGGAAGACTGCCGATAGCTATGACATACCTGTATATGACCACTCATGGCATCGGCATTGCCAGCACATGGCACACAATACCACACCATACCAGTGGGACCTCATGACAACTGTTATCCAAATATGGCAATACACAAATCTGAACCAAACCACAGTAGTAGTGCTTGACTATGGACAACATCAGTTGTTTGTTAGTTGCCCCAGTAAAGCACACATTTACAGGCTAATTGTTGCAGTACTAGCTGCACTTTAACTGCCACAATGCATGGGCATTTCAATGTGGGAGGAAAGTTAATGAGTTAATGTGTGTCGTTCACACATTGAAGCAAAATTAAATGTCACATAATGATAACAGATAAGTATATCAGCTACATGATATGCATGCACAAAAGTACATATACAGTCCAACCAATTATATGGAAATCAGCATGTTGGCAACATAGCACAACTGGAGCACACAAACAGTACTTATAGACCTGAGGGACCAAGCTGATAGGGAATATCCTCACAAATGTTCTCCTTGGCTATCAACCTGAATGAGTCTTGCATAGACCATGTCATATCCTATAAGAAGATCCCCATCATGACCCTCATCTGTGTTCCAAACACATTGGTCACAATCTCACTAATCTCCTACCGGGAATCATCTTTGTTCCAGTCCTGACTTCATCTCCTCTGTGGTGCAGCAGGCATGATGGCTTGTGCAGGTGCAGGGCCAGCTTCCTCATTACCACCATCATCATCATCAAAGGAATGGCCTGGCATGTGCTCATAGGATCATAGGAGATTACTAGGCTATCGACCCAGAGGTAATTTTAAGTGTAGCCATGTTATCCCAATGTAATACCATGAAAATGCTAGTCAACACCCATGATTGCATTTAGTGATGTCTGCCCATGTCCAGGAGAAATGTAGGCTCTATCCCCAGTAAAAATTTACAGTGCCCCATCCACTCATCCAGTTTCCTGTTGAGGAGTGTCATAGAGGTGCTCCGTTTCACATGAATTGGTAGCCAGTTCTAAAGACACAGCAGTCACTGGAGATAAATATGTCCTTCCAGAATATCCTATTTAAATTTCCGGCTGTATTTAGGTCCCTGAACTGGTAGCTCTAGTCCCATTTGATTTACAGATATGCAGCAAGTTCATTAGGTTTGGGTCTTGAATTGCTCTGTAGGCCAGGTGTAAGTTTCCTCTAAGAAGTCTATACATTATGTGGTATAATGACAGGGACTCTGCGGTAGCCCCTTGCTCTTCTTTGTTAGAAACCTCTAAGGTCTCTCTAATTGCTGGAGGTGCTTAGTATGGTACATGCCAAACAGGGAGTTACAACTTCTTTTGCTCTCAAGGCAATGCCTTTACTAATCAAGTGTGCTATGTAGAAAGCTTTCCTTACTACAGTAGACCCATGGTGGTTGATGTTAAAGTCACAGTCAACTTGTGATCCCAGGTCCCTAGCTACTTCATGGGTACTTAGGGTATTGTTGTTGATTTGATAGTGTGAAGGGACATTGTTTGTGCTGAAGGGAATGATGATGCATTTCTTTCCATTCAGTTTGAGATTGTGACTAATAAACTAGTCGCTAATCTGAGTGAGATCCTCCCGGAGTATACAGACATCAGTTGGAGATTCAGTGATTGCACCTAGTTACAGTTGTCTTCAAATTTGTTCAGGCACAGCCCCTTAGTTTTGACCTGAACTTCTGAGAAGTATATACCAAACAGTAGGAGGCCCAGCACTGAACCCTATGCTATCCCACTGGTAACAGGTCTGCTGGTTGATGTGGAGTCAACCACTTTGATATTATGCGTCTGGTTTGTGAGCCAGTTGGCAACTCATCTTACAACGGAGGGGTTTACATTCAGTTTATTAAGTTTATCAGTAATGCCTGAATGTGGGATTGTGTCAAAAGCCTTTGCCAGGTTGAGGTATGCTCTGTGCATAGATTTACCCTCATATATGGCTTTGGTCACATTTTCAAAGAAATCCACCAGATTTAACAGACAGGATATGCCCTTCATGAATTGGAATTGAGTAGTATCCAGGGTTTGGAGGTCACCTATGTCTTTATTTATGAGGTCCATAATGATATATTCCATAGCCTTACAGATGAGGCTGGTCAGGCTTATAGATCTGTAATTCTCCAGGTCTGTTGCTAGGCCACCTTTGTGGAGGGGAATAACTGTTGCTGTTCTCCATTTCACAGGAACATAGCCTGTGGCTAGGCTATGATTGAAAAGGGTACTCAGTGGTGATGCCAGTTCATGTTTTAGCTTGTTTAAAAGACAGCCCAGGACGTCATATGTTGCCATAGAGGCTGTGTTTTCTACCTTGGACAAGGCTTTGAGGACCTGCTCTTCAGATATGTAGGATGGGGGGGGGGTTGGGGGAAGGTTTGTTGTAAGTTAAGAGGGGATAAGGGAGTGACATTTTTGCCAGACTTATCCACTATCAGGTTTGCCATCAGTGTGTAGGATACCGCTGGCCACTAGTTCTGCACATGCTTGGGTCCTACCCTTTAGATTAAGTACTTAGCTGTAAAAGGCCTTATGGTTGTCCTTGGCTGTACTTGCTAAGTTTCTGTTAAAGGAGCACTTGGAGGATTTGACAAGTTGTCTTATTTGCCTGTTAAGGCTAAGGAGGGTGCATTTCCATTGTTGGGGGCTTGCCTTTGTTTTCTTGGACAGCAACTGTTTGCATTTATTGTATAGTTTGTTGATGCTGGATGTCCACATTGGCAACTTGCTTTTACTTGGGGCTCTGGCTTTGATTCTTTCTGGTACTGACAAGTTTATACACTTATGCAAGTGATTGTACAGGGCTTTAGTGTAAGCTTCGGTGTAGTTACCACTTCTAGATTGGGGTGGGGTTTGGAATGCATTTATACCTTCACCTAGGAAGGTATAGTTTGCCTTGATGAAGTTTTTTAGTCTGATTTTACCCTTCGTGAATTCTGATGTTAGTGCCAGCTCGAGGGTGACTGATTTTTGGTAAATTTTAACTAATGAGGGTCTGACAGTTGTGGCAGTGCATCTGTTTGACATGTTGGTGAGGGCCAGATCCAGAATATGTATTTCCCTTGTCGGGGTATGGACAATTTCTTCCAGGACATTTAATTAACAAAGTCAAGGAACTTTTATGCTAGCAAGTTAGGGCTAGCTTAGGTTTCCCAGTTGATGGTGGAATAATTGAAATCCCTCATAACCAGTGTGTTTGGCAAAATTTGGATGGTCTCCAGTTTTGTCAAGTAGGCTTCATGGGCATCATGACCCATGGAGGTGGATCTATAACTGGCTATGACTTGATTGGGGTCTTACCCACTGTAACCTGAACATGGAGTAACTTCATGGAGTTGTCTAGTTTAACTAGATGGGAGTTGAATGTATCTCTAATATAGACTGAAACACCACCTCTTTTGATTTTCACACATTCATTTTGCAGTCTAAAGGTGTGGAAGGAATTGCAGCCCTGCAAGGCCGGGGTACTCTTTGAGGCCTTGAACCAGGTTTCTGTGACTGCACAGACATCTACTTCTTCTAGTGGAAGAAGTATTTCCAGGAGTGCAGTTTTTGGTTTAAGTTCCTAGCATTTAGCAGCATGATACTTGTTTTATTCTGACTGGTTAATTAAAAAAGGAATTATGGAGGAGGCAAGATCCTTTGCCAGCACCAAAAGCCTGGCGCTGCCAGGTGAAAACCGTCTCTGGCAAAGCAGTGAGGTTTATTGACCATGGCTTCCCAGGCTTAGAAGAACTAGATCCTCTTGGAATGACACCAAAAACCAGAGCCAGTTATTGAAATGAATCATCGTATGTGCCTGATCAGCAAATGCACACAGGTCCCATGCTTTGTCAAGATGAATCGCAAAACATGACAGAAAAAAAAAAAGCAAATGTCTATCATGCAGCACATTCTCATGAAGATTATAGCTGACCTTAATATTAAACTGATGTGCATATCTGCAATCTAAAATACTTTAACATACAATCCACTGACAAGACTTCTACAAAGATTTGAGACTGAAGGTGTATTATCATACATCAGACTTCTTTTTTAAAACACAGTTTAATTTCAAATGGTGAAAACGTTAGCAAGTAGTAGAATCACAGACAACACAATTACTGCTTGTGAATGGTTTATAATCCACACAACACCTGCCCTATGTCACTGTATCTATAGTTATGGACATGACCAATAACAGAATATGTTAGGTAGAATGTATCCATCACCAACTCGAGCAGGTCAATCAGGGAGGTGCAATGGCATGTATAACATAGCTTACCAGTGGGAATCATGACATCACTGGAGCATCTGAATACAGGTTAGCATGAAGGATGGCAAGCATATAAAAAAATCAAGCACATGTAGCATTTCCTGACATTTGAACAGCAACATGCATGACACTGCCTCAAGCTAGATTAACATAACTGAAATATGAGAAAAATAAAAGCTTGTAAAGTCAACATAACACAATTATTGGGACGTGTACTGCTTAATAATGTTTTCTGCCTTAGCAATGTGTTCATCTGAGTGTATGGTAGTATGTCATTTTTCCCTTTCCTTGTTCCTTGTATGTGTTCCCTGAACAGTTATGTTTGTGTGTTAAGAAAAATGTGAGGTTCAGCTGAAATTTCAAACCCCACTCCTCAAATGATAGTCCAAAAGAAATACCATATATCACAATCCCCAAAACCATTACTAGAAAACAGGTCTTCAATCCACTTTCCAAGGCCAAAAACACGGCATCAATGAGCCCTAAAGACATCCCAGAATGTTTGCTAAACAGCATAATACATGGCCTCTCTGGTCCACTTGACTCACTTTTCAGCTGGAGCCTGCAGTCAGATTTTGTGCCCATGGAATGGAAGATGGCTACAGTCATTCCCTTGCACAAAAGAGGCCCATCCACCTATCAGGGTAGATACAGGTCCATAGGTTTGACCAGCCTCATATGTAAGGCCATGGAAAGAATCATCATGAATGTGATAAATGAGGACATAGCTAATCTGCAAATGCTGTTCCCACCACAGTTCAGCTTTGTTAAAGAAAGGTCATGCCTATTAAATCCGCTGGACTTCTTTGAGAGGTTTACCAAAGCAATGGATGAGTGAAAGACTGTGCAGACAGCTTACCTTGATTTGGCCAAGGCTTTTGATGCAATATCCCAATTGGGCATTAGAGACAAACTCACTAAATTAAGTATAAACCCTTTTATTACTCACTGGATAGCCAAATGGATCACTAATAGGACCCAGGAGGTCAAAATCATTGAGGCTGCCGCTACCAAGAAGCCAGTCACTAGTGGAGTCCCCAGGGCTCAATACTGGGATCACTCTTTTTTAGCATCTATTTCTTTGAAGTGGAAGCAAAATGCTGATGTTTTATGGCTAACTAATTTTGCAGATGATTGCCAGATGAAAGTCCAGAGCAACAAACTAGGCCATCAGGAGCACACAAACTACTTTGTTTTATTAGATACATAGTGTTCAACAATATAAAAAGATATTGAAAAGTAAAACACATTAAGCCCTTTCATCCTGGTCTATGGGATTTTTTCAGAATAACACCATTCTTCACATCCTTCACTTTGGATGAAAAACCTTGTTAAAACACAAACTTAAGGATAAGCAAATCAGATTAATGAATCTAGATAAGGGTAGGTTCCTGGTCATTATGAATACAAATGACTACACTGATAAAATGTTTACTATCCTGTACAGTGATATATATGAAGAAGTGTCTATTAACCACAGAAACATAGCCTGTCATAAGACTGATATCATGTTACATGTCTTTTTGACACAGGGACAAACTACTAAACAGGAATATGATTTTATTTATGGTAGTTGCACCAAGGACCCCACTAATTTTGGAATTCCTAAAATACATAAATATTTGAATGATCTACCATTATGCCCTATAGTAGATACAAAATCATCAAGAACTTGCTATTTAGCTAAATTTATTGGCATTAAACTTAAAAATGAGATGCTGAATATTCATCACTTATATAAGGACTTATGGGATTTTTTTAACTAGAATGATTGATTCATTATATAACGATCAGCTGATTTTTGTAAGTACAGATATTAAAGATTTGTATTCAGTTATCTCACATTAACTAGGTCTTAAGTGGTTCTATGAATATTTATGCATGAATAGTCAGTTGGACCACACTGATATAATTCCACTTAGAAATATGTTAGAAATTATACTTACCATCAATTTTATATATTTTGAGGGGCAGTTGTTTCAGCAAGAAAAGGGTGTCACCATGGGTGCAACCTGTGCCCCCATATCTGCCAACTTTGTGGTGGCTTTTTGGGAACTGACTTATCTATGTACTTCTCCTTTTAATACACCCTGGTCCCAATATAACCATTTTCTGGACAACAGCATTGTATTTTGTAATTATGATGTGGACAGATTGAAGGAATTATTTTCCTATTGTAAGGGTACAACAGATTTTCTTAAAAGTACTATTCATTATTCTTATGGGAAAATGAATTATCTAGATGTTTTGATATTTAAAATTAGGGAACGAAATAAATTTGAATCCACTATTTTTAGAAAACCCACTTATTCAAATTCACTGTTGCACTTCAACTGTTGGCACCCCCTTTTCCAAAAGAGAGCTTCTGTTAAAGGGTGTGATGATTTGGGCAAGTGCCATCATAGCCAGCTGGAATTTTGTAAAGAATGATATGTCCTTTCAATTTCAAATTGATTTATAATAGATGCTTGTGTTACAAATGTATTAGAATTGTATGTTATTTGTATATCAAACTGATTTTGTACAGATGCTTGTGCTGAAAATGTATTTGTGACCTTTGCTTGTGTTGAAATGTAGCAACAGTTCACCCTGCTGAAAAGAAGCAAAATGTACATGTATTATTGTAACTGAATTAAATGTATATGTTTTAATAGAGCATACTGGCACAGCAGAGGTTAACTTTATGAAAAATAAGGAACATGTAAATGAGCTGTTAAACCATTAAAATGACACCCTGCAGTGCTAAATAGAACTGGAGATGATAAGCTTGGGGAAGAGCCTTTGTTCATTAGCTCATTGAAAAGAGGGGAGGCCCCAAACACTGCCATAATCATATAGATTTGTATTGTAGCCATTTATGCAAAATTCCTGCTTGGATATAAAGGGGAATACTTTGAGAATCTATAGTCAGGTGATCAGATGAGGTCATTCTGCCAGCTCTCTTGGAAAGTATATTTTAGATATTAAAAAAGAGAAATATCAGAGTATAAAGTGTTCTATTTTGGGGACCCTGAATAGAAAGATCCTCACCAACAGTATCTTGCCTTGCAGTAGCTCGTAACATAATTAGGGAACAGTAAATTCTTTCAGATTCAGTCAGGATTATAGTGAAGCTTAGTTCAGAGAGTGTTTTTCTTTATTTGCATAAGTATGTTCATCAATGTTAATTTCAATATTTTCTGTGATTTCAACTCTGTGGTTTGCTGTAAATATATATTCAATATTGCCATGTTATGTTATTGTTTATTATTAAATATATTTAAAACTTTTATTGTGGTTGGCCCTTGTAGAAAGTATCTAACCTTGGAGAGTAATTATTTTTATTTGGTGACACTGTGTGGGCCACTCCAGAAGGCCTAGTCATCTTGGCGAACTACTACCATTTGTATTAGTATTAATAATGCACAGTATAATTGGATACCGTTTGTAAGAGCCTTATAGTAACTGTCTGGTTGCAGTGAATCTACCTTATAGTCTGGGCAAAGCTGGTAGAGTGGGTAATCTATGCCAGCCTTTCCCAGGTGTGTGTGTGTGTGTGTGTGTGTGTGTGTGTGTGTGTGTGTGTGTGTGTGTGTGTGTGTGTGAGTGTGTGTGTGTGTGTGTGTGTGTGTGTGTGTGTGTGTGTGTGTGTGTGTGTGTGTGTGTGTGTGTGTGTGTGTGTAAAAATTAAATCTTAAAGTATGTGTGTGTCTGTGTGTCAGCTACTTGGGTCAGGGACACAAAGTACTGGGTTTACAGAGAGGGTGCTGTCAGGAGTCTTATTTGGGGCCTGGAGAGAGACCGATATAGAGGCATCTAGACCCTAGGCTGAGTGCATTCCCTGTGTGCTCTTAAGGTAAATTGTATTGCAGAGAAGTCTGCATATAGAAATACTCAGTGTATCCATTTGTATTCTAAGTACATGTCCCTCTGCAGTGTCAGTGGTAAGGATTCATGCTACTTGATTACTGGCCCAGCATGAGGTTGACACATATTGGTGGCCATTATTGGTAGCAGTGGTGGGCATCACAAAGGACAAATCATCTGTTTAGTCAGAATGGTATCCCAGGGTGTTTTTTTGTTTTGCAAGAAAATAAGGGTTTTCCCAGGGTTTTTTTTAAGGGTATAGGAGATGAAGTCTGGGTTAAAAGGCAAGATAAGGTGTACCACTCCCTGTTAAGCAAATAATATTCTGTTTTTCATAAGGAGGATCAGCATTGGGTGTAGGTCAGACTTGAATAGAGCCATGATTTTGGCATTTAATTTGGATTTTTGAGCTATCAATGACATGATTCATTTGATATCAAATTCCTCACCATTAATACCTGAAGCTTAACCAACAAAACAACCCTCTTTCATGCCTGGCTCAAGCATAACTCCCCAGACATAGTTGCCATCTCTGAAACCTGGTTAAAACCACATATAACTGACTCAGAATTCCTTCCTCCCAGATATTAATGCCTCCGAACTGATCGCCTAAATAAAAGAGGTGGTGGAGTCACTCTAGTTTACTCCAATCAGTTATCCCTTACCCCCTTCTCTAACCCTATTCCCACCTTCAATAACACTGAATTAGTAATTGGCATGCTAAAATTAAATGACCAAAAAAGTATCTGCATCATCTCCCTTTATATTCCCCCTGGTAATAACACCAATACCTTGGAAAATCTTCTCTCCTGGACCTACTCTAACATTAAACATGAAACTTACATAATGGGAGATGTAAATATCGACGGCAAAAAATCATTGACCCCAATCCCACCATATCAATCAACCTCTTCAATTTTACTCAACTTATCCACTCCATTACTAGGCCCAACAAGACCAACCACCCAGGCTCCATCCTAGACTGGATCCTTGTATCTCACCCAAACAAAACCACAACATCTGGCGTCACTCCCGACCCATTAGGAGACCACCTCCCTGCCTTCACCCACAGAGCCACATCCTCCTCCCCCTATTCACACCAACTCCTACTCACTCGAAACTTACCTAACTTCAACCCCTCTTCCTTCTCTGACTCCCTTAAACTCACTAACTGGAACCCACTAAAAACCCTACCGCTAGACAAAGCAGTGGATTTCTTCAGCTCTACATTCCTTTCTATCCTAAACTCCATTGCTCCAACATGAACCAAAAGAGTTAAAGCCAAAACAGCCCCTTGGCTTACAAGAGCAACCAAGAAAATTATGCAACAAAGAGACAAATCTTGGAAAACTTACCTCCATAATAAACAACCTGAACTCTTACTAAAATACAAACAGCTATGAAACCTAGCCAAAAACATGTCATTATCGGCAATAAAATCCTACTATAACCACCTACAAACAAATCATATTAAAAACCCCAAACAATTCTGGAAATCTATCCACTCCCTTCTCAAGCCTGGAACCACAAATAACCCTTGTTCAGACACTAGCAAATCCGACCTACACATTGCCAAACTGCTTAACATTTCCTTCACCTCTTCTATTGCTGAGCTAACTAAAACCTTCCCCAGTAATACCCCTGCACCCCCCTCTTCCATAGCATCTACTCCTCCTCCTCCTCCCACTCCCCCTATTTTTGAATTGAAACCAGTATCCACCTACCTCATAAATAAACTTCTCACAAAACTTAAACCTTGCACTAATGCTCCTGACAACATTCCCTCCTCCTTCTTAAAAATTGCCACTGACAGTATCGCTCTCCCTATCAGCATCCTAATAAATAGATCACTACTCAAGTCATATGTACCCAAACTCTGGCGCTCTGCTTTCATTCTTCCACTCCACAAGGGTGGCAAAAACTACTGCTTTACCAACTACTGCCCTATAGCCATCCTCTCTCCCATCTCTAAACTTCTCGAAAAATGCATACATATGCAGCTTATGCCATTCCTAACCAAACATCAACTGCTCTCTCCTATCCAACGTGGCTTCCGCCATGAACATAATACCAACACAGCCCTTCTCTCCTTTCTACACTCCATCAACTCAGCCGGAGACTCGGGTAACTTTGTTTCGTCTTATCTATTAGATTTATCTAAAGCTTTCGATACCATCTCTCACTCCCATCTACTAAACCATCTATCTAACCTTAACATTTCCACAGAAGCTCTATCCTCGTTCTCCAGCTATCTTTCAGACAGGTCATAAGCAGTGAAATGGGGACAATCTTGCTCCCCCTTCCTTCCAACCCCCACTGGAGTTCCCCAGGGTTCCATTCTAGGCCCTCTTCTATTTAACATCTTCATAAATGACTTCCACAAAGCCATTCCTAACACCAAAATTGTCCAATACGCAGACGATTCCACTCTGATCTGCTACGCCTCCAAACAAACTGAACTCAAGTCTCTAACTCAAACTGCCTTCTCAACCACTGAAAAATGGATGCACCAAAACCACCTCTCACTTAACGCAAACAAAACTAAAATCCGCCTATTCACTCCCTCCAAAGGCACTCCTTTAGATAAAAACTCATTTCAAATTACCAGCCTCAACAACTCTGTCATTGACATTGTACCCTCTACCAAACTCTTGGGGGTCACCATCGATGAACACTTAAAATTTAATACTCATATCCAACTTAACATCAAGAAAACCCACACTAAACTCGGCCTACTGTACAGGAATAATCAATTCCTCTCCCCCTCTACTAGACATACCCTGGCCACAGCATACCTTCTCCCATCTCTTCTATATGGCACTCCACTGCTTACTAATCTATCTACCACCCTCATCTCCAAACTAGAAGTATGCTACAATAAAATCTCCAGATTTGCCACAAATGCAAATGCCCTCTCTCATCACTGCTCCTCCCTACAAACGTTAAACTGGCTTGAACTCCCCAATCAGCTAGACTACATCCAAATTGTCACAGCCCACAAACTACTATTTCAACCCACCTACTGCCCAGCTCTATCCAATATCCTCCTACCATATAGCCTTCCCAGACCCCTTAGATCCACTCACCAAAACCTTATTTCCATCTTCAAACCTAAACGTCCTGCTGGTCAGCTCTTACTCTCCTTCACTCTAGCCAAAAAATGGAACGCCCTGCCCTCTTCCTTGAGAGCCTGTGAAAACCTAAGCAACTTCAAAAGACTTCTTCACTCTTACCTACTTCTTCATAGAAAATGTAACTGCACTCTTTACCCCTTACCTCCTAGCCTCCCCTCTTCCTACTCTCCAGGCTAATCCTTTCCTTTCCCTTTCTAACCTTTCTTATAGTCCTTCACTATTTAGCAGTAACCTATCCCCCCTCCCACCTCATATTCTATGTCTCTCATCCTCTCCTACAAACTCTCACTTTAATATCTTACCAAATAAGTAATCAACACCTTCTCATTCAACAACTCTACCTGCTGCTCTACTGTAAAACTCCATAACGACTGCAATTACTCATGTTTCTCTTAATTATGCTATGTAACTTTGTAATTATTGCTTTTTGTCTTGTAATGTAACTTGGTTCAAGGATCCATTTCCCCCCCAGGGATCCCCATTTCCCCATACTGTAATGAATTGGACATTTTTGCTATAGTTGTCAATATCTTTAGGTAACTTTTAATGTTTGTATTTCTATATGCTATGTAACTTGTGTTTTGAGGAGCTTTTCTCCCCGGACCTCCACTGAAAATGGGCTCTTGAGCCCAGTGGACCTCTCTGGTAAACAAACTGGAAACAAATAAATAAATAAATATGATTAACGGATACTGGGACATTTTTTTTTTCTACAAATAATGGGTTATGTTAACAACTTGGAAAAACACTCAGAGTTATTTACAAGAAGTATGTATGTATTAAAAACCTACTGGAGAGATACAAAGAGGTAAGCACATCCCCAGTTATAAGGAGCTGTGGACATTGTAGTCAGTGTCACAGGATCTTTGCAGGATTTTTATTTTTTGTTCGATTCTCAGCTGGATCGCCTTCTGTGTGGAGAGTGCATGTCCTCCCCGTGGTCGAGTGACATTAAAGACATGCAGGTAGGTGCGTGCATGAATGGGTGTGCCTTCTTTGAAGTTTGGGGTCAGTCTGGCAACTCGGCACTGTAAAAATCCACTGCCAATCATTAGCAGACCGGAGTTCTACTGTGGATACCCCTAACCGGGAAAAGACGAAAGACTTTTATTGAATAATTTGGGGAAGTGCATATTGCACATAAATACCACTGTGTGAGTAGTTGAGTGCTGTACACCACTGATTGTTCCAGTTTTTATATTGGTAAAACAGAAAAGGCACTTAAAGTAAGGATTTACCAGCATGTCTATGATATCAAAAAAGGTACTAACAAAATGCCTAATACAAACAGATTAGAAACAATAATGGTCACACCTTTAAATTTTATATTGTGGACATGTAAAATTGGATGAAAAAGCAGGGCAACGGAAAGACTGGTTGGAGGTTAAGCAGCTTAAATGGCAATTGAAAACCAAATCTACTGGTAAATTGGGCCTGAACACGATGGTATCCATTGGTGGTGTTTTGAGGCAGAACTGTAACTGTGACACTTGGGTTAGATATTAATAGTTAAACAGTTTTATTTATAACATTTTTAACATGTTTTATTATTTAGCATTAATATTTATTATTATTTTTAGTATGGTTAGAATTTTTCAGTGATGAACATGTTTATTTCAAAAGCATTCTATGTACTGGCATTATTTGTATGATTGGAATATTTATTGCTATTCATTTTTTAATGCATCTTAATATTTATACATTCTTGATGGATGGATGTAAGTAGTAGCTATTAGATTAACAGCAAAAATAGGAACCATCAAATTCAGTTGTTTTAATTTATTAAGAACTTTTCTTTAATTAATGAGAGGGGATTAGCTATCACTATAAAAGGAAAGATGTGAAGAATGGCATTATTCTGAAGAAGTCCCATTGACCATGACGAAAACACTTAATGTGTTTTACTTTTCGATATTTTTATATTGTTGAACACTGTGTATTTAATAAAACTAAGGAGATTGCATGCTCCTAGTGGCCCGGTTTATTGTTCTCGACTTTTAGTTTTGATTTCCTGATGGAATTTGGTTCATGATTGCAAGCTGGGGGTTATCAATGATTCCCATTCAGACACAAGCATTCTTCAAGAAGGCCTATCTCTGACTAACAAATGGTGCCAAAGCCATAGTCTTAAAATCATGGTAAGAAATGCATAATTGTACCCTTTGGAAAGTAAACCATCCCAGCTAATTACCATGTTCATAATACACTCCCAATAGTTGAGCCATTGGTCAGGGATCTGGGTACACATATAGAGAGTACCCTTATTTTCGAACACCACATAACCACAGTGGTGAGGAAATGCTTCTGTACTGCACAAATTATAAGTAAGGGCATAGCATTTAAATCCTAAGAGGTCATTATCTTACTGTAGTATGCCTTTATTCCAACAATCATAGCATACAATGGTCTCTTCAGTATGTACTTGGCCAGGTATATGCAGCAACTACAAATGCCTCAGAGGTTCATTAAAAGACAAGGCATAACAAACCTGCTTTACACAGATCAACTTAATGACATTTACCTCCATTCAGTCTAATACAGATTACGGAGGGGTGATCTATGTATGGCTTACAAGGCATCCACAGACCCCACAGTTATGAAACTCCTGAATATTAGTAAGTCAACCAGTACTAGAAATGCAGTGTCTAAGGAGCAGAATTTTGCCTGTGACTTAAACAGAACATGGTGGAGAGACAGCTATGTGTCCTGGAGAGTGCATCTCCTGTGATCACCTTCCCATCCATGTCAAGAATATTTCATCTATTACCCAGTTTAATCACAACCTAGATCACTGGATGGGGATAGGATATTTACACCACGGCTGCAACATGTCCATTATGACAAAGGTACATTATAAATGCCTGGCCCTTGATGTCCTATTTGGATAAGGAATGTCATTATTCATTTATGAAAACTTGGCTAAGTTTATGAAGGTCTCCTGGTTCATTAGCCTAGTAACAATCTATGAATCTGTGAATCTATAAATTGAAGTCTCTGCATGTAATAAGTCATATGAACAGCCACCATGTGACAATGTTAAAATGACAACAAAGTGAGATGACAAAATTGTGGAAATTAGGCAAGCCATATGACAAACATCTGAGACAGTAGCATGATAATTGGCTAAACACCATCAATATAATAAATGCACCAGTAAACAATACTTATTATTTTCAATCACCATAGTATATGACACATAAGTATCTAATATATGTACAACTGTATGCATTACCTACCAATAATTAATAGCCATCAGTAGCCTGCAAAATCCAAACATCCTATTGATGAATGCTAATTATGAAACACCGCAAAGATATACCTGTCTGCACTAACATTACCAAAAATAGCATAAAAGTACATTGTAACAAAAACATCCAACGTGTTGTAGGCCGATGCAATATAAATGTTGAACTGATGTGCATACTACACAATCTGCAGACAACATTGTGAACACTGACAAAGCAGATACCCATTCAGTCTGTGTATGCGCAGACTATACGCAACAGATCAGTCACTAGAAAACATATCCACACACACTTGCACCAACACATGCATTATAAACAGCAATCAGAATCGTACAAACTTACATGCAAAACACCCACCTCAAAATATATTTCACAGATACACAAACCCAACCATCATTTAGGTGTTGGGCTACATTTCAAAAATATCTGCAGGAAAAATGGATTCATCCTAAATAATATTTCAATATTTTTGGATTTAAATTAGAGTTTTAAGCACAGCTATAGTGTGATTATGTCATGTACCTTACAGATGCATGATAGGTATTCGTGTATTCTAGACAATATACATGGTAATGTGATAAATACAGCCCTTTAACATCAGATGTTTTCTCATGCCACCCATAAAAACCATAATCTTTACGCACTTATAATTGATGCACAAAAAGCATTTGACAGAGTGAACTTAGAATATTTATTTGACATTTTAACATGTTTTAACATACCGCAAGAATTCACTTCAACTTTAAAAAAATTATATACCAATCCTTATACAAATCTAGTCATTAACAGGAATCTTTCAAAAAGAATTCAAATTAAAAATGGTACACGTCAAGGCTGTCCTTTATCTCCCTTGTTATTCAATTTGTATTTGGAACCTCTATTTTTGCACATTAAACAAAATATCTATCATAATGCTCCAAGGATCTATGGTACGAAGATCACAATGGCTGCTTTTGCAGATGATTTGAGTATTTATTGCACAACACCTGTTTCGGATACTAATAAAATATTAAAGGCAGTAGAAGAATTTGCAAAAATTTCCAATTATAAATTAAATTTAAAAAACTAAGATATTCCCATTAAAGACACCTACACCTTTTCACTATTACCATTAGTAGGGCAGGTAAAATCAGAAGAAAAATAAAATACTTAGGAGTGGTTTTCTCAACAGACAACAGAGATTTTTATCTCAATAATGTTAAGGTTATTTGGGAGCAGATAGTATCTGACTTGAAAAGATGGGATAATCTGAAATTACCAATAATGGCGAAGACTTCAATTATTAAAATGAATATACTTCCTAGATTACTATATATTTTTAGAGCATCACAAGTTCAAATCTCCAAAAATTCTTCAAACAGCTTCATACAGAACTAGCTAGTTTTCTATGGGAACCTAGAAAAGTTAGGATATCGTATGATAAATTGATGGCTCCAAAAAATAGGGAGGGTTGGATCTACCTAATTTGAAACATATTATTTAATAATAAACACCAATAGACTTTTAAGAATAATTAACTTTGATGGGTGTAACTCGAAATGGGTTCCCAAATGGCTGGTTCTTAATCATAAACATGTCAAGGAATTGGATATTAACTGCAAGGCATTACCTTTTAAACAAAAATACTCTTAAAGTGTACTTCGTGTTGGAACATATCAAAACATATATAGTTTCAGTACAAAATCTCTTTAACTCATTAAATCTTTTGCAAAGTATGATAATTCTTCAACCATTTCACAAAAATCCAAATCTGAAAATTGGTAACCAGCTGATAGACCTTAAGAAATTCCCACTTATAATTAATTTAACCCTACTTGATTTATATCCTTTTTAGGTATCCCGATTCACAATATTTTAGAAGAGTTGAATCTCCCCAAATCGTATCTAATTATAATAAGACAATTAAAAGACCTATCAATAAGTTACCTTAGTAAAGGGAATGACATAATTAAAGAAGAAGATTTAAACATGTGTCTGAACTTATGGCAAACCCTTACACAGGAATGTAAATATATAACTGCAGCATATGGTTTGATTAAAGAAATAAAATATAATAATCAAATATTAATTTCCAAATACTGGAGAGAGAAATTGTTGACAATTGAAGAAAGTAAAATACTAAAAGCAATTCACTTAACCATAAAATCTGTGTCCCTTCAGAAGCTATTATTTACCCAATTGATGATATTTAATAACGCGTATTATACGCGTCTCACTCTACACAAATTTAACTCAAAGAACTCACCAAAATGCCCATATTGTATAGATCAAACAGCCGACCTCCTACATATGTTTTGGAGTTGTAAATGTATTTTCAAACTCTGGAATTCCTTGAAACTTCAACTACAAAAAATGGGATATCAACATTCCACACTCTCCTGGGAATTTACGATTTTACATATTCCACCACCCAACTTGGAAAGAACCCAAAGAATTATACTAGTCAATATTTTTTTGTTGATGAAGTTATATATAGCTTCCAATTGGTTGAACCCTTTACAGACATCATGGCAAAATTTCAAGATAGTAGCCACCAAACATATTCTAGCACATAAATTTCTAATTAGTGATCATAAGAAAAATGTAAACAATACAAAAATATGGGAACAAATCTTTAACATTGTATTAGCTTAAAGTTCCATTCCACTATTCGCTGGGAAAAACTGAATAACTGTTGAATTTTATTGAGATAAGTCTTATATGGTTACTAGTTCTTTTTTCTTCATTATTTTTTTTTTTAGAAGTGTATAGGTATGTATAATGATTCTATGTAACTGTTGGAAGCATTCATGTACATATTGTAAGTAGTTGGTAGTACTGTATTAGTTGTTTGGAAAAAATAAAATAAAGAATTATTATTGAAAAAAAAAAAAACATCAGATGCATTTCATTTAAGTAATTAACATACCCTCTCTGCCTACTGCTCCTCGAGCCTGTGCATTGACTTGATGCACAGGGCTTGATTTCTGCTCTGGTCTTCATCAACTGAAAAAGAAAAGAGCAACTTTGAAAAATGAATTCATCAAATAACAGAGATATACATTTCCTGTAACAGGTTCTAGAAAACTTACTTCTGAAGAACTTCAGATAATAACTATGCACGTTTTGCAATGCTCCACGGAGGCTTTCACATCTTTGAACACACACTAGAGGATAGTTCAAACCTGCAACTGTAATGTATATCCAGACTTGAACTTTGACACCTACTTGCTTAGCTAATCCATCTTGACTAAACGGGTGTGTTGTAAATCCAGTGAAAGACTAATGTTATGACATAACTGGGGTGGGGAATGGTCTACCACTATGGATCCTGGCTTAGGATTTCAAAAACTGAACATGTGCTGGGTGTGTAGGTAAATACATAGCAAGAATGAATTCATGTCAGCACTGTGATCACAGACATTAACAGTGATGGAAAACATACATTCCTTAGACAGTGGAACAGTGTCAGGTATCATGCAGCTTCTGTTAACAGAGCAGTATAAATTGCTGTACGTCAGGAGCACAATAATGTATGTGTGAGGACTAAGATATTCCTAGTCAAAGTGCACATCCCAAAGAAATACTTACATCAGTGTATCTCCTTGTTCTGCATTTCAGCTGTAAGTCTACATATCTCACTCCCTCAAAAGATAATGATGATGTGGATCTTGAAGTGAATTTAAAATTAATTAACTGTACGGTGCTCCACTTCTAACCAATCTATCTATTACCACCTCCTCAAAGCTAGAAATGTGCTACAACAAAATTGCTAAATTCGCAACCAAATCTAAACACTCCTCTCATCACTGCACCTCTCTTCACAAGCTCACCTGGCTAGAGTTTCCTAACCACCTCCTCTTCCTTCAACTTACTACAGCCCCAAATTAATCTTAAAACCCACTGCATGCCCTGCTCTTTCTAATATTTTACCATTCTACACCCCACACAGACCCCTTAGATCTGCTCAACAAAATCTACTTTCTGTATATAAACCAAAACTTCCCCCTGGACAGTTTCTCCTTTCCTATTCTCTTGCCAAAAAATGGAACTCCCTCCCATCCCTGCTTAGAACCACTTCAGACTTTGAACTCTTCAAATCTCAGCTCCACTCCCACCTCTCACAAAATTGGAAATGTAACTGCATTCTTCCCACCTAACTCCTCCTAATTTCACCTATGCATGTACTCCCTCTTGCTCATAATCATTATTTTATATAATTATTTATTTTTCCGCCACAGCTTCCTTGCTCTGAATCCAACGATTGATTACCTTGTAAATATTGTACATACTAGAATGTGTGTTTATTAGTTAGGTGTTGCCGTAGGTGGAGGGGATGACATTTACATAAGCACCATGCTCTTCAATACCCCCTCTCTCTGTTAACTTGTTCCCCATTTTTCTCTCTTTCTTTGTTGACTTTTTAACACGATACAACTCCTTATATATGAATTTTTCATTTGTTTGCTAATAACATTTATAATTGTATCTATAATTGTATGCTTGTTGAAATACTTGTAATGGGGGATTTTCTCCCCAGGCCTAAATGTAAAACTCTATGTTTGTTTTAACTGTATGCATTGCAGAGCTTTTCTCCCTGGGCCTCCACTGAAAACGGGCCCTCTGGGCCCAGTGGATCTCCCCGGTTATCAAACTGGAAATAAATAAATAAATAATTATAAAACTACACTTGATAGCACTTTTGAAAATAATACCATATTGCACAAAACTTTGTTGAACATATAACACTCTGTAGCACGCTTTACTAATCCTGCAGTTAAATACCTCCTGTTAACAGACCATTACAGAGGAAATTTGTAGGAATTTGATCAATAACTGAATTATGTGCAGTCATGCAGATTGCACAAAATGTTTATATCATTAATTCAAATATTCTTTTCTACATAACTGCTATGTGTGAAGTAAGCCAGGATAACAATTTAATGATGTTTCTCCATGTATATTTCAACCCACAGCATGCCAAAAAGTAGGAATGCTGGCCAGTTTCCTTACAGGCTGGACAAACTGGCATCAAATGCTTCTTTTTAACAAACAGGTACTACATGTGTTTATCTATATTCCTTTGGATAATGGATGAATACGGAAACTTCTGACCCTTATTGGCCATTATACTCTAAAGCAATAACAGTTACCAACACATAACTGAAAACATATATGTAATCAGGTGGACAGACATTCCTCTCGGCTTAAACAAAGACTGAAGTATAGAAGTTATTTATGAGTTACTATTCAGACATATAGTGCTACAGTAAATGACACTGTTGGGCTATAACAGATAACTACAGAATGCATAGTCATTAGCGGCCTAGCTGCTATAGATATGAGTGACACATTGACTACAGACAATGTGTGAAATAATGTCGTTATATGTGCAAAAACAGATGGACATCTAAAAAGTTCAGAATTATATATATTATTAACATTACTAAATAAATTAATAGCACTGGAACTGAACCCATACTTATATGGAGAACAGTTACCATGTCTACTTAATTATTCTAATGGACTAATTTTCAAAACAGCTATGTAATGACCATCAAAAGCCATCCATTTGTTATATTTTGGACACAGTTTTATCCCTAAATACTGTTGGAATCCTCAGCTATACACAGGATTGAGTCATTTACTGTAAGAATCCACTGGCTGTCTTCTCACTTTGGTGACCCTCTGATGAAGCTCCTCTGTGTCACTGGAATACATAGTGGTGGCAAACCTACACTCCAGTCTAATAGATTCCTGTACATCATCAGTGCTCCATTACAATGCAGTTCCAAATGTCTATCATTGCAGATTTTGTTGGCCTGGTTTGCATCTGATGCTCCACTCCAGCATAGATCATCAGCATCTGGGCAGTCGCATCTTCAGTCCAACTGGGCACACAGACACTTTGCAGCCTCCTGAAAGCAGACATCTTGATACTCCTATGGAAAAAGTAGGATAAATGCAAAAATGGAAAAATCCTCACTGAGGTTCCCCCTCATTTCCCAGAGAGCAATGGTCTGATCTGTAAATGTATTTTATTTATTCATTTATTTTATTTATTTTATATTTTCTTACCGGGAAAGTCTGACTGGACAACAAGTCCATTTTCAGTGGAGGCCTGGGAAGAAAAGCTCCGAGACATACAGAGAATGAAAACTTAACAATTTTTCATCAAAATCAATATGCTTATGTCATGTTTCCTCAGTGCACTTGGGCGTTACACCAGATTTAGAAAATTTATGTGGATGTGTATAAATAACTGCAGTGGTGGTGCTGCGGTAGCATTGTCGCCTCATAGTAAGATGTTATCCTGTTCGATTCTCAGCTAGCATGTCTTCTGTGTGGAGACATGCGTGAATGGGCGTACCTTCGTTGAAGGTTGTGTGCTAGGGCCGGCGACTCGGCACGTAAAAATCTACTGCCAATCATTAGCGGACCGGAGTTCCACTGTGGCGACCCCTAACCAGGAAAAGCTGAAAGATACAACATATGGATCTGTATAAATAAGATTCCAAATTTTAATGAACCTCATTAATTATGTATGGCAGAAATAATACTTAAAGATGGGTGCACATTAGGTGCTCTAACTTTCAGTGATAGCTGAATCGGAGGTAGCTGATAAGGTAAATTGTCACCTGCTAACATCTCTGTTTTGAGGAATATTATATTTGTTAACATTACTCATTCTCAAAGGTACTTATATAGATTTCTTTCTTTCTTTATGTATTTATTAAAAATATGTGCTTTAAAAGAAATGGTTGCAACTATTTGATTTACCTTTATGCATACAGGGGTTAGCTTCATTAAGGACATGCAGTCATTTCCCATATGCTGTTTTATAGACAAATTTATGTAGCAAAAGTGTACAACACATAAAGATAGATTTACTGATCATCCATATGTCTTACAGATAATTCCATACACTCTGCCGTGTAGGTATGGAAATCTTCAGACTCTGGCATTATCCATATGTACTACATTCTTTTGCTGTTACGGGTATTTCTTCAATGATATTTCTTAACAAACATCTTAATACTATATTATTTTATTCTTATGGATATTTCTTCATTGATGGAAGATTCCAACATTATCCATATGTACTATGTTTTATGGAAGTTACACATATTTATTCATTCATGGTTCTTAACAAAAGTCTTGTAACTACTGCCTCAGTATACAATGGATCTCTATCACTGTGGCCTGCTTATGGATCCTGAGGTTTTCTGAAACTTTTCAGAAGTTGTCCAATTGTTAGTTTGTGTAGTATTTTAATGTACAATGCATGCATACTTTTGTGGCATGATGCTGTTGCTTTGGACATCTGTTCAACAGATATGTAGTGTAAGGGGTTCAAATCCCACAAACAGCCTTTCCAGATATCACAACTGATGTTATAGCTGTTATGTATGCAGGTATTGTTGTTACGTTTTATATGTCACTTTAGTATTTGTCACAGCCATTGTTTCATAGACATTTGCATTGCACTGAATGCATACTATTTATGATGACATACGCTGTCCACATGATCATCTGCATGAACAGGCTCCCACTGCCAGATGATCATCTGCATGAACAGGCTCCCACAGGAATATAATAATGTGCATATCATTGTCTTTCAGATGGCAAATAGACTTAGGGGCAATCATTTCTCCCCTCGGAAATATGCCATCATACTAGAAGCTCTGCGACAACATGGATGGAGACTCCTTGGATGTGCAGGAATACAGTATGTAGGAATGAAGTGTGGGGCGACATCACCAACATGATTAATGCAGTTGGAGTTTGCAATGAATGTTGTGAAGCCTGTTGATGATGTTCTCTGACATGATCCTCTGTGCAGCCAACAGGTTACAATGATATGAGAGATCGAGGGATGCCTCCAGTGGTGGACTGCCATTGATGCCCCCCCCTTATGACATCACAATATTTCTGTCCACCCTGTATACAGTGAGTGGGAGTGGCACATACCCAGGGTGGGATAGAAGCAGACGTTTCAGGGCCAACATGTGTGTCTTACTTTCCATGACATGGATGGCTGCATATTGCTGTTGCATGTAGATTCATGTATTGTCAAATTACAGAAGCAGAAATGAACCATGAACACAAATCCATGCAGGGTGATGACAATGAACGTAAGCGTAATGACATGTACTCAGGCAATTGCAGTTCAGATATTACAGTGCAATCAACATGTCTAATGCTGTGTGCATTAATATTCACAGGTCATTCTACTTCTGGACAACACCAGGGCTTGGCAGGTGGGTTTCTCCATACAGTGTTACAGTAACCATTACTTGTTTTTGCCTCAACCTCATGTCATGGCACTGCTGTTTACTGTCATACTGATATTTCATTAATTGTATACTACAGGTACATCCAGTGGGAGACCAAGCCATGCAGGTGCATGTACAGACAGACCAGGTATGTTACCATAACAGGTTCATAGCTTGCAGGAATGTGTAGCAGATCCATGTTACATGGCATTGATGTCACTGTTTTTCAATACATGGACATCTAGCCAACAGATGCAACATCTGCCACATGAATACCTGCAGCCCCTGTTACTATGTCGTATATGTAATTCTGTCAATATTTTGTTGACTGCATACATGCCTGTGTTGTCTTTCTCTTTAGTTTTCCCCTGCAAGATCTGCAGTACAACATACAAACTCACAACAGTGGGAGTCTGTCAGTGGTATGTTATTGCCTATTTTTCATATATATGTCATTGCTGTTACTCCTGTTGTTGTCCTCCATTAATACTGTGTCCTTCTACCCATTCCTAGGCCAGACTGAATCATTATCAAAAAGTGCATAAAGAAGTGGTATGTCTATATAGGTTCATAGGTTCATAGGTTCATACTAGGCTATCTGCCCAAGGGCATTTATAAGCCTAGCCCATAGTTATTTGGCTTTCGTCACCCCTTTAGTTTGAATAAAACTATGCCCATTATTTTGCTGTGCCTCTGTCAAGCAGTGACACTGAAGTAATCCCTGGGGTATATCTGCGATCCCCCATCCATTGGTCAAGATTCCTCTTGAACAAGGCCAGCGAGGTGCTCTGCCTCACATGTACCGGGATTTTGTTCCACAGCATAGGGAGTCTCTGGGTGATGAATCTGTCCCTCCAGCACGGTATAAACCCTACTGCATGTTTTAACACTGTCCAAATGGTTCATGCTGGTAATGATGTAATGAATAATGCTGCCTTTTTTCCCTACAATAGTTGAAGTTCATCCCTGTTATACCACACCTTCTCACCAGGAAGACTTGTCAGGTGTGAGTTTTGTTTCTATCCATCACATATGTCATGCCTGTTGGCTATGTTACCTAACTGTTTGTTGGCTCATAGGTTCTTAGGTGTTTACTAGGCCAACAACCACAAGGGCTGTTTAAAGCCTAGCCATGCATCCCACCTCTCTGACAAGTTCTGGCAGCATTGATAAGTGTAAGCGGTGGCTTGGGAGGGGAACCATTTACAGACCATCTGTGTCCATTGGAGACACAGGTGCCAAACCAGGTATGAATTTCCTGTTCTACATCTAAATGGCCCATTTACACTTGAATTGGGTTGGGGGAGCTCTGCTTCACATGTATGGGGAGCCTGTTCCAGAGAAGGGGCTAGTATCTGGGAAACATAAAAGCTTCACCAGCAGGTCCTATTTATATCTTAGGCAAGGTTTAAGTCTTTAGAATGGGTAATTTTGGTGCTGTTTGTTTTGTAGATATGCAGGAGATCAATCACAGTGGGGTCTGTCAATGCCTTGTATTCCAGACCTAGATCTCCCCTCAACAGCCTGTAGGAGACAGAATACAGGGAGAGGGCCTTCAGGCAGTCTGCATAGGACATGCTACTTATGCCCTATATTCTTTTAGTGAGGAACATCTGTGGATGTTCCAATTGTTGAATAAGCCTGGTTAGATACATTTCAAAGAGCCACTGTACTCAGTGACAGGTCTGATAAATGCTGGATACAGTGGAATAATGACTTTCTTGGACCTAGATGCCATACCTTTGTTTATAAGTTGCACAACATAGAATGATTTCCTCATTACTGTAGACAAGTAATAGTTATTACAATGTTTGCCAAACATTTCTTCTGGGGCAATTAGGATAAATCATCTATGTAGAAATGTCTGATTTCACTTTTTTACATCTGTTTGAATCCCACATTGTACAAATTACTTTTAACAGTGTGTAAGTCCCCACAAAATATGTGTCAAGTCATCATATTGATTCCTCCAAAGTCATAGCTTAAAAGACATGTCATTTAGCATTTCAATGTTGAGCAACAAACAAAATATTACCAGGTACAGCAACACACATGCCATAAATCAATGCCAAATGTAATATTATCCTTGCTGTTTTATAAAATCCTTTCATCTTTGTTTGGCAATGTTTCTCTTTACTTACCATCAAACAAATGTGGTTGGTATGGTTGTGCTTGCTTGTGCACTGGTCACCAAACTTGATATCATGAATTGGCAGGAAAACATATGTACTATTGTTGGAGGACCTTTCCAGACATGACAGGAGATGGGAGGGTTGGTGCAAAATTTAAGGCACAGAGGTGGGGTGTGGATGAGTCAAAAATATTTGTTGCACTCCTCATGAAGCATGTCAGCTGTAGGCTGCTGCAGGGGGACTGTACCAGATCTCAGTATAAGGCTTGGAACAGCCTAGCCAAGCTGTCCCCAGTGTGACTGACATAAAGCACACTAGGAAGCAGTGCAGGCACCAGTACAGTGACCTGAAACAGCACACAGAGGCACAACTCAACGAGTGGCTTGATGAGATTAAAACTGCTGACATCCCACTGCTGTGTAAGTATACAGATAAAGCAACTTTAAATGTAATAGATAGCTGTAGATAGCCAAGACTGGTATGCATAATGCTTTCATGCCCCTTTTTCTCTCTCTTTTTTTTTTATGTTTTTTTTTATTTTTCAGCTGCACGGGAAATTTCAGTGAACAGGGATGCACATGCTGAGAGAACGAAGAGACTCAGAGAGGCAAGGGGTATGTATGCAACACAAATGAACGTGATTGTATCAAATATATTGGTATTCTATAGATCAGCGGCAACTTAAAAATTAATATCTTAACTGTAACAGCAAGCATGCATGCTTTCTTCTGTCACTCCTGATAATTGTATCTGGCAAGTGTAATACTACATTCCGATTGCATGGGTCTAAACCCACAAGTAACCTATGCATTCACATTCAACAAATATAATTTTTAAATTTGAATTGCAGCAATATTCGCTTTAATGCAGTGTTGATAATTTAATATTTAGTATCTTTAAAAGTATATATGGAAAATCTGCCCAAGGATTATTGTAATAATTCACAATCATGTTTGGGATTGGGAAAGTTGTATAGCTGATATAATAATAAAAGCATATTTATTGTAACAAAGCATGAATGTGACATATAATGATGCTAATCATCTCTTCACATTTTTGTCTCAGCCCAACCAGTATCTCTTTTTTTAAAATGGAAACAGGTTGTGATGTCATACCTCTCTGTTAACAAACCAAGCGCTTTTCAGCACAGAGAGGTAGGCCAGCCACTTCCGCTCTGCCTGCCAACCCTCCCCTGGCTGCTGCACAAACATCCAGCACCTCTGGGATGCAACCTGTCAGTACTGCCTTCTCAGCCAATGCACTACCTGGCCCATCCACATCAGGTCGCATTGCTGAGGCTGGTGGTGCATTGGTACCCTCTAGGAGTATTTCTGGAGGCAGTGATTACATCAACCACTAGGA